>NC_056746.1:776129039-776329039 GCF_019279795.1 Protopterus annectens | reverse complement strand
GTATTGTTCCTACAGTTCCCATTCTTCCTACGTAATTTGCTCCTACCCTTTTCTAAAGATCCCAATTCCAGTTGTTTTATCTCTGTTACTATATTCACTACTTCTAGTAGTACTACTACTTTAGGCTTTGATTTCCATATTCTAGTAATTGTCTTTTTGGCAGTCACCATAATTATACTCAGCAAGGCCTTACTATGTCTAAGCAATTCTGATTCTGTAGTATAGCTCAGAAAAATAACTTCTCTAGTAACACCAATTTGCTCACCCCGAATCTCTGATAAGAGTTGTCTGCAGGGAATCATTAAGAGCTCTCAAATCATTAAATGCCCAGAAAATGTGTTCCCAATTACCTCTTTCTTCTCTATCACACCTTCCAACATTTGCTGTCTACCTGAAGAAATGTTCTCTGGAGTCTACTTGGGGTATAATGTATCTATGTTAACATTTCCAAGCAAAAGTCCTAAATCTTCTAGATTTTGTTGCATATTTGGGATACAAACACATATCCCATCAATGTTTCTTTGTGAAGTGCTTATCCAATCTCTCTTACCAATCCTTTCTAACCTCATCTGATTGATTCTTATAGTTATCATGCAATATTTTGTATGCTCTACTAATTATTTCTTTTTAGGACCCCCTATTTCTTTCTCTTTGCCTATACTCTGATATCAATCCTTGATACGGAAGGCAGTCTGTAATCTGCAGTCCAAATAAATTCTTGGCATCTTCGCATTCCATTACATTTCCTTCTCTAGTTAATTGCTCCCAATACCTTGGTTCCTTTCCCCATTTTCTCCAATAAATTCCAGATCCCACTTGCTTATAGTCTGTATCCCTAATTGTAGTCATCCCCACTGGCAGAATCTCCTTTCTACATTCCTGTACTGGCTTAGTTCTTAGAATACTTTTTGCTACTTCATAAATATAAATGCATGATTATTGTTATTCTCCTTAAAGGTTTGCATCCTAAATCCCAGTCTCTCATTGTTTCTTGAGCCCCCCACCCACATTTCATTATCATCACTTTCCACTTTGAATTATAGGTTTCTGCTTGTGATGTACATTGGATCTTTAACCGTGTAGCTCTGAAATACCTCTTCAAACTGGGTAATCCCAATCTGCCTTGTTCTATTGGAAGAATCAACTTATCCCACTTGACACTTGCTGTCTTCCCTTCCCAAATAAGATCCTTTAGCTCTTTGTTAATTACTATCCACAACTTCTCCTCTGGTTATTAAAAATATGCCTGACCTGTGTATAAGATCAAAGGGACTAAAATCATTTTAACTGCTTGTATCTTGCTATCCATATCCATATAACAGAGCTTCCAATTTCTCAGTTTTTGTATTATCTTTTGTTTAAGTCTCTTCCCACATATCCATAGCTGCCACACCAGAATCACTTTAACCCATACTCCTAAATACTCCATTTTATCATGTCCCATTAAATATGGATATTGCTGAAACAATTCATTTGTGGGTACATAATTTACCACTATTGCCTGTGTTATATCGTCATTACTTTTGTATCCGGAAAAGATTTGAAATAATCTCAAAATGTTCCACAACATTGTAATGCCCTTATCTGGTCTTATCCGGTATAAAATAATGTCATCTGCAAATACAGCCAGCTTTTCTTGTCTACCTTTCCAATTATATCCTTGAATTTCTGAGTCCCTTATTTTTTTTTGCCAGTGATTCTAAATATAATGCATATAACAAAGGGGAAAGAGGACACCCCTACCTGGTTCCTATGCTCAAGCAGAAATTATCAGAAAGGAACCCACCTACTTTAATTTTCATCTCTGATCCCTCACATATACTCCTAATCAACTTTATAATTTTATCAGGGAATGTAACTTCCATTGCCCCTGCTCATAAAGTCCCAGCTTACTCTGTCAAATGCTTTCTCTATATCAAGACCTATAAACAGTGGTATTTTCTTACATTCTGCTTCCCTCTGGATCATCAACATTCTGTAATGTTGTCAAATGTTTGCTACCCCTCTACCAAACCACACTGACCCACATCTATCAATTTTGGCATCACTTTTGCCATTCATACAGCCACTAGAGACAAAGACTTTATAATCATGGTTTAGTAGTGAAATGGGCCTGTATAAAGCTGGATCTGATGGATCTTTATCCTCTTTAGGTATTACACCTACCATCACTTTCTTCCAGAATGTTGGTACTTCTCCTCTTCTTAAAATACTGTTAAACAAAACCTTCCAGATCTTTATCAGTTTTTCCATCTTAGCTTCCAAAACTTCTACAAGAATACTTTCCTGTAAAGTGGTTATACATCACCATTTCATCTCCTCATATCCTAACTGTTAGTAATTGAGCCTTGTATACCTTTAACCTTGGCATATTTAATTCTTCCATAAACATTTCCATTTGTACATTTTCTTGATTTCTATCTTTCTCTGCTTTATATAGAATTTCTGAAATATTTCTAATACTTCTACAGGATCTCTTGTTATAGGTTCCCTAAACTTGGCGACAGCCCTCTCTACTTTCTGTTGTCTGAGTCATTGTGCTAAAAGTTTTTCTGCTCTAAAAAGCAGTTGCTTAACAGCAATCTTTCTAAAGTCATGCACGTTAGCAAAGTAATACTTTATTTTCTATTTAGCATTCTGTAGTTACTCCTCTTCTTTTCTATGAGATTCCCCCAATTTTGCAATACTTTAACATTTGTCAGTCCCTCTAAACATTCTTGTTACTTCTTAGCCGTATCTCCCTTTATTTTATTTCCACCCTATTTTTAAACTCCACTTTAATTTCGTCCCACTCCCTAGCTATATTTTCAGAAGAAGTTTCTATCTTTTCTAATAGCTCCTGAATAATTTCTGCTACTCGTTCCTTAAATTCCTCTCTTTTCAAGAGATAGGTGGGAAACTGCCTGTGTCTCACTTTTATTTCATAATCCTATGTTTTTATTTTAGTTATTATGGTCGTATGATCTGAAATAGTTATTGGGTATGTATCAAGACCTTCAATTAAATGAACATGTTTCTGTGAAATGTAAACTCCATCTAGCCTAGTCCAGTTTTTGTATCATGGGTAATAATATATAAATTCACTGAGGACTCCTAGTACTGAATTCACATCTTCCTTGCCAAATATTTTCATAAATTTCTTCAGAAATCTAACATCCTTTGTTATATTTTCCATTTTGGGCCCCACAGACATATCTTTACTGTTGCAGATCAAATTCCAGTTCTTACCTATAAGTAATATTCCTTGCTGAATTATTTCTCTCAGAATTTTCTTAAGCTCCAATATAGCAGTTTTAGGTGGAATATAAATACATGCCAGTGTGATCCTCCTCCCTTGCCAGCAGCCCCTTAGTAATCTATCATTATCTTTTTTTATCTTCTTCTATGACCACAGGAACTCCTCTTGCAATTAAAATAAGTATTCCTCTTTTCCTTTGTCCCAGGTATTCTGATGAATAACCATCCTGAAAAACTTTCTTTACCAAATTTACATGTTCAGTTCTTTCCAAGTGTGTCTCCTGTAACATAACTATTAGCACTCTACATTTTTAATATAGTTTGCTACTCTTTCTTTTTTGTATTAATTTGAGACCACTGACATTTGAAGACATTGTAGAAAGCATCATTGCAGTAAAAAGTTATTATTCGCACCTTTTATATATAACAGCTTTTTTGTTAAATGTCTAGTTCCATCTTTTGTGCTGCATGCATACACTGTTTGGCAGGTTGAAATTTTATACAGTTGTTTCTTGTCATATCCATTTGAACCTATGTCACACCTTACAAAACCTTCTGTTTTATTGAAAGCCCTCAGACAAATAAAACAAACATACCCCCATTACTCCACTAATGCCTATTAGCTTAGTAATGACACACAAAACTATATACATCTTCAAATATTGAAGTTTTACCCTCATAATAGGAACAAATGTTCCAAACTGACAGCCACACTCACAGACCTGAGATAACCTAAAAGAAAGATTATTCATGCTAAGACACATGGTGGAGCCTGTGCTTCAAGTAAGTGCTGACTGTTTTTTGTCTTATCTTTATAGCTCTCCTAGCTGTCAAATCTTGAATGCTTTCAGAAACATTATCTCCTAACCATTTCTCTTTATCAGTCTCCTGGAGACATGAGGACCAGACACAGAATTGCAACTAAGCATATATTTATTTGATAGAAAAAAGCCTTATAATATTCAATATTCTTTTTCATTTACTTATATTCTCTTAAAACGTGTTACCAGACCAAGCTAAGGGTTTTAATCCATTCATTCCCCTATGCATGAATGAGAAAAAGTACACAAATTTTTATTTTGTCATGCTCTTTTAAACAAACATTTGTTCCTATTTTTACACTGCAGTGCCTACATTTCTTAAAACTGAACAAGGAGAAAGAGAAGGGTGAAAGAAAAAAACAGGAGCACCTGTTTACATTAATATCCCTATTTAAAAATAACTAAGAAAATGTTACTTGATCACATGCAATAAAAATCAAGCACTATAAAAATAAAAAAATGCTTTATTAAGTTTTCCTTCACCTCCTCTCCAAACTACTTTTCCAAACGTTAATGACATGAAGTAGGGTGTATGTTTTAGAGTCCCCTACAAGTTTAACAAAGTCCAAAAGAGTCCAATATTTCCAAATTTTCTTGTTCTGTCATGTTTCACAAATATAATGTTTGCTTTGTAATTCCACATTTATCAATTTCCAAGTTAATGGTTTTATTCCTGTTCATCTCCATCTCCCAAGTCTTGTCTCTGCTTCATTTCCAATGCACTCTCAGTTCTTCTAGTTGTGCTTTTTTCCTTCTCTCAAGCATTTTCCATTGAAACATTGCAAAAGGTTTCACGGGCACAGTCTCTCTGTGGTCTTTATTACCAGAAGAACAAGAAGGAGAATCTTCTTCTGTTTCACTTTTTGTTGGACAAACTTTTATATTTCCTCCTTAGCATGTATTTCATCAAAAAATTATTTTGTCCCTCCAGGGAAGAATATTTTGAAAATAGCTGGATACAGCAGTTTGAATCTCATGCCTGTTTCTTCACATTCCCTGAACAGTGGAATATATTTACTCCTCTTCTGCATGATATACAATGAGTAATCATTCTCCGCAAACCCTCTGCTGTCTTCTACTTTTAGTAGTTCGCCTTTCTGCCACAGCTCTGACAGACAGTGACAGCCTTATAGCTTACTCCTCCCCTCTCCACCTTACTAATGCATGCACCTAACCCCAATCCTGCACATCAACTTAATGAAACCCTTCCCATAACAATATCACTATTCAGACAAATTATTTCTGATGGTAATTTAGTTTTTTGTTTGTGTCTTTTATTTTAATTTAAACTGATCACAAAAGTAGAGCAATTGTCTCTTAATTTGGCATGTGGGTATTTATTGTCTGCATTGTGGGAGCAGGATTGTAATGTGTCAGGGATTAGAATTTGTTTTTGTGAGCTTTGGTATTTAGTTGCTGCAATTTTTAAAATATATTCCTATAAACTCAAAAAAGTAATAATAATTAAAAAATTAAAAGTGAAAATATGAGGACTCCAAAAATAGTACATTATGACAGGGTGACAAGAAAAGAGAGAGAAAAGGATAGTCTGTTCAAAGTGTGGGCAGTGGGGGCATAGAAGGCATACCACAAACCAAGATTGGAACACCACAGATGAACTACTAACCAAAAACCAGCAGGACACAGCAATGCTGTGTCCTACTGTTTTTTTGATTAATATGGGACATAGAAGGCATCAGAGGATGTAAGGTCCTCAGGAGAATGGGAGGAAATTACACATGGCAATGTACTGCTTAATCAGTTGACATATGGCAAAATGGAACTGAAGAAGAGGAAGCACCAGGAAACCAGTAATAAGAAACCAAAACTATCCCTAACCATGTGCACACTACACCAACCACACTTAATGTCCACACACATAGACCATCTATGCTGAGGCACTAAAAAGCAAATCCCCCAAACCTCAAAGGCATGATAACCCTGAAAACAACAATGCCTGCCCTCAGCAGTCTCTAAAGCATACAGCAAACACTACACATAAGCCTACACCCAATGAACCCCCAAAAACAAAGCCTATAGGACAAGTAAACAATTTACCCAAGACTCTTGTCATAGGGGACTTCATTGTATAACACACAGATACCCCGCTTACCAGACTGGATAAGGAAAAGATGACAGTTGCTTATCTGGTGGCAGGATCCCCCAAGTTACACACACTCAAGTCATTGCACCACAGGTACCAGTATGATTCTATCATAGTCCATGTGGGCATAAATAACCTGGGAAATACCTCTCTGGATTAAATAAACACATTATGGACCTCTCTGAATATGAGTCTCAGACTGGTATGTGCCTTGCATTGAGCAGCACTGTACCTTCTCCAAGGATGATGCCACAGCATGCACAAAAAAATGACGGACTTTAACAATTGGCTTGGTTTCTGGTGCCAATACAGGGGGATTCAATATCTGCTAGCCTGGGAGGACATTGTCAACAGACCACTTTGCTTTGCAAAAGATGGCCTGCACCTGTCCCCCCAGGCTTATGGACTTTGGCTAAAATTTTATCCACCACCTTAGAGCATTTTTTTGGGAAATGCCAAAGTGATAGACCTACTGATATAGCAAATAAAACCTAAAGGTGTTGCTGCTCAATGTTAGAGCCTTAACAAGAAACTCCACACTCTACAAGCTCTCCTCACTCTGGAGAATATAGACATCTGTGCCATTACCAAGACATGGTTTAATGCCACAGAAAGTACTCTGGCAGTGCAAAGCCACAATGCCTTCCACACATTTAGACCATCAGCCTCACAGTAAGCGACTAAAGGTGGAGGTGACTTGATCTACATTAGCAAAAAGTATACCTCAAGTTTGGTTAAATAAAACGATACCCTGGAGTTCATCCAAGTGCAAATCACCTTAGAGTTCTTTACCAGATCTTAGCAAACTATAGGTCACCATCTATGTCTCAAGACAGTTTGTCAAAATTCAGTGCCCAGTCCAACCCAGAGATGACAACATCCTATGCAGAATTATTCACAGAAACACTGTACAAACATATAAATGGCTGCACAGAGACTGCTGTACCTACCAGAAGTAAGTCAAAAACAAACCACACTGGTAGAATAAACCAAAAACAAAAGAGGATGAACCAAACCACAGCAGGCAGCAGATAAAAAAGAATTCCGTTTAATGGTAAGCGCTTTCGCAGCACATCAGACACACAAGAAATGCAATGCCCTACTTTTAAACTAAAAACAACCAATAAAATCATTTGTTCAATTACATGGAGTAATAAATGCAATCCTTGTTTAAAGACATATACAAAAGCATATCTATAATCAGTTTAAAAATGGTCATCTATGCAATAAACATTTAAAAACATAAACATATTGCACATAAATGTGAACAATTTAAAAAGTAATAAAAACAGCAGTTATCTGGGCAGTCCCCTAGCTCTCATCCTTATAATCCATTCTAACTCTGCTGTCTCTATTTTATTTCTGATGTCTCCCCCTTTCATTCTTGGGGATTATTTCCATCACCATGAACGTAAACATGTGTATATGATTATGTGTAGCTACATGTTTGCCTAATGCATTGGATTCAGCACCCCTGGATATATCATACAGATGTTCTCTCATGCGTTCTTTTAACGCACTATTTGTTTTCCCTATGTAGAATGAATAGCATCTACTACAATAAGCCAGATAGACAAGGTCAGTTGTATTAGTTGTATTGCAGTCCGCTGTTAACTTAAATTCCCATACTTTACCAGTGTCTGGGTGAGTAAACTTATTACTGATGTCTAAATATCCACAGTAATTACATTTTTAACATGGGAAAGTATCCCTCCTGCCACTATGAAAATAAAGGTAGGAAATTTATGCGTATACCTAACACTTATTCCAGTAATATAAGGTTACTGCAGGACATATTTGCGAAATACTGGGATATATCATGTACAGATGACAAAATAAGGTATACAGTAGGAGATAGACCTAGCTATACATTTTGAAATCTTTGAAAAGGCTACTAAGTGGGCCGAGGGATGCTTTTATAAATAGGACTGATAGTGGCAGGAGGGGTACTTTCCCATGTAAAAAATGTAATTACTGTGAATATTTAGACACCACTAGTATGTTTACTCACCCAGGCACTGGTAAAGTATGGGAATTCAAGTTAACAGCGTACTGCAATACAACTGACCTTGTCTATCTGGTTTACTATAGTAGATGCTATTCATTCTACACAGGGAAAACAAATTGTACGTTAAAAGAATGCATGAGAGAACATCTGTATGATATATCCAAGGGTGCTGAATTCAATGCCTTAGCCAAACATGTAACTACACATGATCATACACACATATTTAAGTTCATGGTGAGGGAAATAATGCCCAAGAGGGAAAGAGATGGAGACATTAGAAATAAAACAGACAGCAGAGTTAGAATGGATTATAAGGATGAGAGCTAACATGGGCAGAGGTATTAATGATAAAGTTTCCATAAAGCCAGTTTTACAGGCTAGGGGATTGCCCAGATAACTATTGTTTTTATTACTGTTTTAGTATTTTTCAAATTGTTCACATTTATGTGCAATATGTTTATGTTTCTAAATGTTTACTGCCTAGATGACCATTCTAAACTGATTATGGATATGCTTTTGTATATGTCTTTAAACAAGTATTGCATTTATTATTCCATGTAAGTGAATAAATGATTTTATTGGTTCTTTTTAGTTTAAAAGTAGGGCATTACATTTATTGTGTTTCTGATGAAGCAGCTTGATATGCTGCAAAAGCGCTTACCATTAAACAGAATTCCTTTTTATCTGCTGCCTGCTGTGGTTTGGTTCATCTTCTTTTGTTTTTGGTTTATTCTTGTTCAGTTGTTGGTTGAACCAGTTATCTACACCACATTCTTGTTCTTCTGCACATGGGTAGAATCCTAATATTAGCATGATATATAACAAAAGGAAAAAAGGTCACAGTCAAAATTCAGAAACAGAAACTCTCTTAATGACAACAGCTCACTAATGAGACTAAACAGGAAACTAAGAAGACTAATTAAATCTAACAAGGCCAGTTGCAAGGTCAAGATAGCTTCTCAGGCTAAAGACAACCACAAGGCCTTCTACAGCTATGTCTGAAACCTCAAAGGTAACATGCCGAACTGGTAGCAAACAATACTACCTTCACTGAGGAGTGACATAGTGAATCTGTTGGCCAACAAATTCAGCTCAAACCTCCCCCCCAACTACTCCGCGCCACCCCTTGTGAAATCCTTACCAGCATAATACCCCCCAAAAAACGTAAGCAAACAGCTCATCATATCAGCACTCACTAAGGCTAAAAGCACAGCCTAAATGAGGCCCGAAAACATCACAGCTTGCCTCCTGACTAGCCCAAAACATGACCTATCAGGACTACTTGAGTCACTTTACAACTACAGCCTCAAAACAGGCTAAGTGTCAGGTGAATGGAGGATGGCAACAGTTATCACCCTTCACTAGGGTGGACCATCAACCAACCCCACAAACTACAGATCCGTTATTCTGACAAGTCTAATATGGAAACTCAAAGAACAAATTATCATGGAAATGTTCAACAAAGACATTGGCACATTACAGACACTGAACCCATTCCAGTTGGTTTTGTCAAAGGAAGGCAATGCATACTTAATCTTGTAGACTTCTCTGAGAAGGTAACCAAGGCAATGGATAAAGGAAAAATGGTGCATACCACCAACCTTGAACTGGCTATGGCATTCAACACAATACCCCACTCAGGTATTGTGGACAAACTCACTGAGCTAGGCAAGGTGATGGGGGGGAGGTTGAACTGAACTTGCCAGCTAGCAGGTTTACAATACTTTCAGGCTGGGTGTAATTGTTGCCATTCATAATTAGCTCAGCACACTGCTGAGAATTTCCTCTGAGCTTACAAATATAATTAAAAAGTCTTATGGTTATCTTTCACCTGGGAGGATATCTTTGCCTTGTAGTTGGCTTTGGCAAATTTGATCACCTCTCTAATTTGTTTGTTTAGACCAGTAAGTATCTTTTTGCACTGTTTTGCCTGTTCCTTATTGGAGAGGATTTTTTCCTTTTGTTAAATAGACTATTTATGCTAGGGGACCACCAAGGTGGTTTAATGTTACCAGTAATCATAGGTTTGACTCAGATAAGTACTGCTTCCTCTGTGCAGCTATGAATGTGGTTGTACAGTGCTTTTGTGTACAGCACAGAGTAGGCCTCAGTGTCATCCAGATTTGGAGGGGTGTGGACCAGTGTAGTTGTCCTTTATAAATACTGGTACACATCCTCCCTTTGTTTTATCCTAAACTGGGGAGATTGAAATGTATGAAAGGTATTGTGGCCTTTGACAGCTGAAGTGCTTTCCATGATTCTGAACCATATTTCTGTGACTACACATATGTATGCACTCTCCAGGGTGAGGAGTGCTTCCAGGGAGTGTTTTTTTTTTATTTAAACTCTTAGCATTGAGCAGCAGTACCTTTAGGTAGTTGTGAGTGATTTTTATGTTGGAGGATTTAACAACTTAGCACTACCTAAAAAAGGCACTACACGGATAGATAACATTTTTGCCAGTATCCAGAAGCAAAGTGGTGACAAGTGCAAACCATCTCTGGCAAAGCATCATGGTTTGTCAGTCATCTCTCCGCAAACTGACAGATACTGGATACCTTTATTGTAATACCAGAAATTAATCCAACTGTTAAAGTGAATCATTTTTTTTCTGGTACTGTGGCATCATCATTGGTGGAGGTAGGATGCTACTCATGGCTTGATTCATAGCCACCTGGGATACATATTCAGACAGCTCTATCATGTCTCTCTTCATAAGTCAAGTGAGGTACTTCTTAGTTCATTTATGTCCACATGGACTATAACTGTGTCATAGTGGTACTTGTGGTTTGGAGACCTGAGTGCATCTGTGATCTGGCGGATCCTTGCTCCAGACAGACAGCTCACTGTGATCTTCTCCTTTAGCATGGTAAGGGAGACATCAGTATGTCTTAGAAATGAATCCCCAATAACTAGTTTGGGGAGTTTGGTTGTGAGGTGTGTTGCTTTAGGGCTTGGATGTGGGATTACTATGATTTTCAGAGTTATGTGTTGTGTGACGTGTTGTCTTCTTTTAGTGTGTTTGGGATCACTGAGAGATGCGTTAAGGAGGTCTTGGAGGTTTGGCTAGATTACATACAAATACCTCCGTATGTGGGTCTCAGTGGTTATTCCTTAGTGCTGGTATTGAGTGTTGTGGCTATAACACTGACAACTTGGTTTGCATTTTTCATGTGTTTATGTGAGAGCTTTGCCTCCATTGACATTGTATATCTACATCTCTCACACACTGTGTCTATCTGTTCTAAAATTAAATGGTTATCAGTGAATATTTGCCAGTTACTACACGGCCTCAGGATGTCCATATCCACCAGGCCAGAAGCAGATGATAGGGATCCTTAGTAGATGGGAAGGAGTAGGGGAGAGTCACTTAAAGGTCTAAGTGAGAGTGTTTAGTAGTATTCTATAAGATGACTTGCAGTGATGCTGCCCTGTGCACAAACTGGCCGTTTTTTGAGCCGCTATGTTCATTGGGAGACTATCCACGGTGTTTTCTATAGAGGATTTTAAACTGGAGAGGTTTTCTTATAAACAAGGCATAGGTAACACTGTGCAGTGCGCAAATGTGAGCCTTTTATACTAGCAGTATGAAAGACTTTTACACAGTTAATCCCTTAGGCCATTTGGATAAACACACAATAAGCCTTCCACCAGCAGTTCCAAACTCAGATGGGTTGAATCAGCCCTCTGCTCCCACCAGAGGGAGAATTACAACATCTTAATGTAAAACAAACTGGTTTTTAGCTCAAGTGCAGTAATATAGGCTTTACAACAAAAGGCAGAACTCCAGCAGTATCAGGTATCATTGGAAATAAGTTCACAAACTTCTAGAAACAGAAAAAAAAACTTTGCAAAGCGTTGAAATATTTTGGCAAATGAAGAAGAACCTTAGCAAACTCAGAGCAGCTTTTGAGTATCAGAGGGGGTTAGGAAATATCAGAATACTGTTAAAATGACTTAAGAGCAGTACAGTAACTTTAACAAGTACAGGATGAAAAACAGTGATAAATTCAACCAAATCAATAAATGCTGCACAAAACTGTTAAATTGCAAAAAAAAATTTATAAAAGCTTTACAGGTCCATAGATGGTTTTAGATGCAAATCAAGGTCTTGTACTGATAGGTATCCAAGCCAGGCACAGGGAAGGTCTGAGTAAAGGAGCACAGTCTCACAAACATGTAAGGCTTTTTATACCAGCAGGATGAAAGACTTTTACAGAACTAAGTCCTCAGAGCACTCAGATAAACACACAATAAGTCTTCTACCAGTAATTCCTAACTCGGGTTGAATCAACCCTCTGCTCCCACCAGAGTATAGAAGTGTTTTAAATGCAAACCAAAGTCTTGTAATCACAGGTGTCCAAGGCAGGCACAGGGAAGCTCAGAGTAAATGCTGTTGAGAGGCAATCTGTGTTTGGCATATAAAGCATCCTTCAAACCAGCTGTGATTGAGCTTTTGCACATCTGAAAAACGAGCAGCACCAGAAAGACTAGATCCAAGGATTTGAACTTTGCTTGGGATATAAATAGAACATGCTGACAAGACAGATATATCACTCAAAGGGTCTGCATTAGATCATCAAAACGGCTGAATTTCGAATGATCTAATATCGAACCCAATATCTAGAAAGCTGAAAACAGCGAAGCTGCACAAAACCGAATTCTTTCCTACAGAAAGAATTTGGTTGGCTGTTGTTGTAGCTTCGCTGTTTTCAGCGATGCGGTGGAAAGTTACAGGTTGGGTTAAGGTACTTGCTGGAGGGACAGGTTCATAACCCAGAGGCTCCCTTCGCTCTGGAATAGAATTCTAGTTCATGTGAGGCAGAGCACCTCACTGAATCTCTTCAAGAAGAATCTCGATAGGTGGATGGGGGATCGTAGGTTTGTCCCAGGGATTACTCCCGTGTCACTATTAGACAGAGGCACAGTAAACTAAACCTTAAAAAGGGCACAGTATACTCAAACCAAGGGGTGGTGTAAGCCATACAGAATCGGGCTAGGCTTATAATTGCCCCAGGGCAGATAGCCTAGTATGAACCTATGAACCTAAGTGTGTGATTGTGCAGATGTTCGGGTTAGGGTGCGAGTTGGATGAGTTAGGGTGACGGCGCGGGTCAGGTAAATGTGCGATTGTGATGGACGTTAGGGTTAGGGGCGGGTTAAGTGAGTTAGGGTTAGGGCACGGGTGAGTGTGCGACAGTGACAGAATTTGGGGTTAGGGGCGGGTTAAGTGAGTTAGGGTTAGGGCGTGGATGAGGTGAGTGTGCGATAGTGACGGACCTTAGGGTTAGGGTCTGGGTTAAGGTAAGTGGATAGATAGTAGTGTATGTGCAGTGTAGTGCAGGGTTAGATGTAGCTTTTAAGTGTATGTGTGTGGATTGCTGCTTTTTCATGTGCTTGTGGTGTGTGTTTCTCGGAACAGTGAATTTTTTCCCTGGGAAACAATTCGCTGTTTTGAGGTTTCGATATTGTTAGGGTTCGGGTTTTTCAGTTTGACGTTATGGCATTCGATAATGAGCCATTTCAATGATTTGATATAAACCCTTACTCAAAGGTTCCCCATTCTCTGGAATAGGTTCCCCATCCATGTGAAGTGAGTTCATCCCTAACCCTATTCAAAAGTAACCTTAACCATTGGATGGGAAATCACAAATTCATCTCCAGGATGGCTCCTATGTCTCTTATAGACAGAAGCCAAAACTAAACATTCCCTAACTCACACTGAATGGGTAATCACAAATTCATACATGGGCTGGCCTCCATGTCTCTAACAGACCGAGGCCAACAGTAAACATTCCCTAAATAGCATATCCCCCACGTAATATTTTATCAACCTCCTAACATATCCTTCTAAAAATACCCCCCAATTAAGATGCACATGTTTCCAGGGAATGAATTTAGTTGTTGCATGGATAGGCTAAGGTACTAGCTACGCAGGGCCCTAGTGGTTGTTAGCCTAGTATGTAGCTATGAACATATACACCTGCCTACTAGATATTTCTTCTCTTTCTCCTCTTGTAGATGGTGACATAAGCAATTCCACCCATGCCAGGTCAACTTTGACGTGAACTGTATGTTCATAGGTAGCTACTAAGCATGCCGTCTAAGAGATCACTGAGAAGCCTAGCCCAATATTAGAATACTCAGAGCACATTTTGGTCAAGTGACACTCAATGTCACAAGGTAAGAAAATGGGAGTCTGAAGGACTCAAACCTTGAACTACAGGAAGCAACTCATTAATAGCTTACGGTTTTACATATGTGCCAGTTGCCAGGCAAATTTGTCTAATCTATCCAAACACCGAAAAGCACTCAATATACCAATAAAATCCAAAAAGGAGTGCAAAATGTCAAAAAAGAACTCCCAGTGACTTCCGTTGCTCTTATAATGCGTATTTAATAACACAACACGAACCAACACATTAACGCTATTCAAACAATAATGACTCCAGGCGTTTTCATCCAAAACAAATGGACTTCATCAGACAACATTTAAAAATAAATTAGCCATATATATACTGGCTTATATTATCCCAACAACCAATAAATCTCATAATAACAGTTTAAAATGAACAAATCAACAAACGGCCTCATGAATATTAACGAGTTAAAATCATTGTTGCACTAAAACATGAAAACTTTTTCACATCGTTGATTTAACTGTAAAACAATTGACAATAACATAATTCAGTAAATACAGTTGTTAAATTAAAGAATATATATAAAAAAATATATATATGTAATAGTTGAATAAAGTGCTTGTGCTTAATTAATAAATTTCAATGTAATTCTATTATGTTACACCCTCTGCTGTTTAAAACATATATTACAGGTATATTATCTGACGTGAACTGTATGTTCATAGGTAGCTACTAAGCATGCCGTCTAAGAGATCACTGAGAAGCCTAGCCCAATATTAGAATACTCAGAGCACATTTTGGTTAAGTGACACTCAATGTCACAAGGTAAGAAAATGGGAGTCTGAAGGACTCAAACCTTGAACTACAGGAAGCAACTCATTAATAGCTTACGGTTTTACATATGTGCCAGTTGCCAGGCAAATTTGTCTAATCTGCCTGCCATGATGACTACGGATATAAGTGACACGGATAGTGTAATTATCTTAACTGGAAGAATTACACTTATATCTTTGTAATTTGCATGACACTAGAACTAAAGTACCAAAAAGCACTATGAAGCGAGAGATAATTAGAAGTTATGTACTCACCATAACGTTCCATCTGAGTAGGTGTATTCATTTGTCTGCAACCTGTGGGTTATGGATCCGATATCGGATCCGAACCGGCATGGTTTTCCAGCTATGGATCCAAGCTCTCAGCTCCTCCCCTCACCCATAATGCCCTGCTCTACCCTCATGACCTCAGATCGAGTTTGCCAACAGCAACAACACCCTGAAAAGGGTAACAGATAATATGCAGGAAACTGAAAGGCCAGGGGGATAGGAGGGCGGGATGGTTGCAGACAAATGAATACACCTACTCAGATGGAACGTTATGGTGAGTACATAACTTCTAAATCTGAAGTAGGAGATTCATTTGTCTGCAACCTGTGGGACAGAGTCCCCAGCTACCCGAATCTTGGGCGGCCATCATGGAAGGATATTCCGGAGCACCGCGGAGCCAAAGGATGCTCTACCCCTAGATGCAAGATCCAACTTATAGTGGGAGATAAAAGTATGAGATGAAGCCCACGTGGCTGCTGCACAAATATCATCTAGAGGAATCCTAGCCTTGAAGGCTGCCGAGGTAGATACTGACCGGGTTGAATGGGCATGAACACCCTCCGGTGCGGGCCTTCCTGAAGCTTGATAAGCCAATAAGATGCACTGTGAAATCCAGCGGGACAGAGAAACTTTAGAACTTGGCTTGCCCAAATTAAATTTTGCAAAGGAAATAAACAACTGGTCGGATTGCCTATGACCAGCCGTCCTGTTTAGATAAAATCTAAGTTGCCTGTGGACATCTAAAGAGTGAAGCTTATATTCACCTTTGTTTTCATATTTAGGGAAGAAAACAGGGAGGTTAATGGACTGATTGATGTTTGCTTCAGAAGCGACTTTAGGAAGAAAGGACGGGTTGGTCCTGAGGTAGACACAGTCCGGATGAAATACCAAGTAAGGAGGTTTAGCTGATAATGCTTGAAGCTCTGAAACTCTCTTGGCCGATGTAATGGCTACCAAAAAGGCTGTCTTGTAAGACAAGAATTTGAGATCCACTGTAGCCGCTGGTTCGAAAGGGGGGGCGGTCAAGGCCTGGAGAACCAAAGAGAGGTCCCAAGGAGGAACCGCTTGTTTTACAGGGGGCCTGAGAAGAAAAGTACCTTTAAGGAAAATTTTACACAATTTGGCTGACATAAGAGGATTAGAGTCATGGCCAATGTGATAATGAGAAATTGCCGCCAGTTGTACTTTGACTGTGGAACTGCTGGCACCATCGTTAAAAAGAGTGGTTAGAAAGTCAAGCACTAAGGGGAGAGGTACCGTGAAGGGATTCAGGCCTTGCCGCTCCGCCCACAAAGAAAACCGTTTCCACTTGCTGCGGTAGACCTTCCTAGTGGACGGTTTATGAGCTGCCACCAGAATTGCCTTAACAGGTGACGAAATACCGGGAGTCCTGATCAAGAGTGGAACTGGAGCAGCCAAGTGGTCAGCTTCAGGTTGTCCAGATTCGGAGGAGGTATGCAGGATGGATGGGATATCAGATCCGGAATGGGATCTAGAATCCAAGGAGGATTCACCGAGTGAGACCTTAGGAAGGGGAACCAGATCTGTCGAGGCCAAAACGGAGCAATGAGAATCATTCTGCAACCCACCCGAGAGGCTTTCTGAAGAACTTGGAGCATCAGAGGCAAGGGTGGATAAGCATACAGAAGACCGGGTGGCCAAGCATGCACCAGAGCGTCTCTTGGGGAACCTCCGGGAGGAGGTATCAGAGCGAAAAAACTGTCGCACTTGGTGTTTGAGGGAGAGGCAAAAAGATCGCATGAAGGAGTTCCCCACAGTGCGAATATGCGTTCCGCTACTAGACAATTGAGAGACCACTCGTAAGGGGTCAGAATGGTGCGACTGAGCTTGTCCGCTAGGATGTTGGACCGACCCGGAATGTGCGTTGCTATTAGAAAGCGGTTGGTGGAGATTGCCCATTCCCAAACTCTCATGGCTTCTCGACAAAGAGGGTAAGACCTTGTTTTGCTTGTTGATGTACCAGACCACAGACATGTTGTCCGATTGAATCGCAATTGTTCCCAAGGGAAGAAAGTCCTGAAGTGCTAGCAACGCTAAGAGCACTGCTCTCATCTCTAGAACGTTGATATGCAGTAAGGTCTCTGAATTGTTCCACGTGCCTTGGACGGTCCGCCCAAAATGCCCCCCCCACCCGAGGCGGGAGGCATCCGTGGTCACCGTGGCGAGAGGGGGAGAAGCACAAAATGGGCGGCCCTCGTGGAGAACTGGGGAGTGAAGCCACCACAAGAGGGACCGCTTGCAAGCCTTGCTGATCGCAATGGGATGATGCATAGGGAGAGCAAGGTAAGACCACTGTACTAAGAGAGTCCACTGTAGGATGCGCATATTGAGCCTGGCAAGAGGGAGAAGTGCTATAGCAGACGCCATGGACCCTAGAGCCCTCAGGACCAACTCCGCCGGAACAGAACTTGAGTGGAGAATGGCCCGCACCTGGAGCTGCAGATTTTGAACTCTGTCCGCAGTGAGGAAGGCTCATAAACTCCTTGTGTCTAGCCTGGCCCCTATAAAATCTAAGAGCTGTGTGGGCGCCAGGTTGGATTTCTTTGTATTTATTGTAATGCCCAGAAAAGGAGCAAGATGGAGAAAGGAGTCTCGCGCCAATAATAGTAGATGCCTTGTTGGGGCGGTAAGAAGCCAGTCGTCCAGGTAGGGAAAGACCTGCACCCCCTGAAGCCTCAGGTGGGCCGCTACCACTGCTAATACTTTGGTGAACACCCTGGGGGCTGTGGTGAGACCAAAGGGAAGGACCCGGAACTGGTAGTGACTGGCTCCCAGCCGGAAGCGGAGGAACCTCCTGGAGCGCCTGTCCATCAGAATGTGGTAGTACGCGTCTTTGAGGTCTATCGAGCACATCCAGTGATTTTCTCCCAGAAGGGGGAGAATAGCTTGCAGAGTGACCATTCGGAATTTTTCTTTGGGGACTGCCAGATTCAAGAGAGAAAGGTCTAGAATTGGTCTTAGTTCCCCCGTCTTCTTTGGCACTAAAAAGAACCTGGAGTAAAACCCTGATCCGATCTGGTCTGGGGGGATGGGCTGGATGGCTCTTTTCTTTAGCAGATGGCCAATTTCTGCCAAAGCGGCCTCCCGTTGACCGGGTGGAACGTCTGGGAGGGACTTCAACTTTGGAAAGTGAAGAAAAGGGATGCGATATCCTCTGGATATGATTTGGAGAACTCAGCGGTCTGATGTTATGGACTCCCATGCCGCTAGGTGCTCCGAAAAACGTCCCCCGACTGCCTCCAGAGTGGAGCAGCCGGGCAACCCCTCAGGGCTGCTGGGCGGGCCGTTCAGAGAAAGGTTCCCTGGACCCGAAGTTTCTGGGAGCCCCTCTGCCTCTAGGGCGGCGTCCTCCCTGTCCTCCTCTGCCACGGAAGGACTGGTTGTCCGGAGCAGGCTGGGACTGCTGCGACTTTCAGAACCACATCTTCTTCTGACCCTTTTGGTTCCTAGAGTAGGGCCTCTGGGGTGCAGAGAAGCGGATTCCGATGGCAGACAGCGTCTTCCCGTCCTTCTCGCTCTGGGTCAACGTTTCGCGAACAGTTTTGCCAAAGAGAGTAGAACCATCAAAGGGGGCGTTCGCAAATGACGCTTTGAAGGGCTCAGAAAAATCGCAGTGACGGAGCCAGGCCTGACGTCTAGTGACTAGGCCTGCCCCAGCGGCTCTAGCGGCGCCTTCCGTAGCGTGGGAGAGTAGCCGCATAGAGGTATTAGTAACTGACCTAAGAGTGGCCATGCGGGTGGAGTGCAGCACCCTGTCCTCCTCCGACATGGACTCTGGGGGAGATGCAGCGTATTCTTTAATGAGATCTCGCTGCATCCTAATGACGTGTGCCAAGTAGTTCAGCGCCCTTACCGAGAAGGTCGCTGAACTAAACATCCGCTTCCCCAAGCGGTCCATCATCCGAGACTCCTTGCTCGGGGATGGACTGAGGGACTCTCCTGAGCAAGTTCCCTCTTGGTGGCCGCCGCCGTCAACATGGCATCTACCGGAGGCCCCTTACTCCAATGGGCACGGTCGGACGGTGGGCTAAGGACCCTATCGGGCCTCTTAGGAATTGGCTCCACGGTGTCCGGTTCCTTCCACGCCCTGGTGGTAATGAGGTCCACCAGGGGGTCGGCAGGAGGGGACACCCAAGAGGTAGACGGGCCCGCTTCAAATGCCTCCAAGAACACGGACTCGTCCGAGGAAGACTTGGGGGCAGACCACCCCCCCTTATACGGAGCATTTCCATGATGTCTCCAAATGAGACACCCTCGGGGTGACCGTGGGGAGCCTTCCCTTCCTCCAAGTCCGTGTCTTCCGTGAGAGACTCGGGGGAGTCAATGTGCCTCCTTTTGCACGTATGCTTGCGAGGGACATCCTCTGGGGGGCTGTCAGAGGACTCCTCGCAAGCCGCAACCTGTTCCATTGGAGCAACTTGGGGCACAGAAGCGGGCTGTCCCAAGGGCCGGATGGTGGAAGCCTGGCCCAGTGCAGAGGGAGCGCGGGACGGAGCCGAAACAAGTGCCGGGGGTCCGGAGACCCTCAACAGGGCCCTCTCCACTACATCAAATGCCGAAGGGGAGCCGACCTCGACCAAAGGATCTGACAATCGGCTCCCCCTCGGATCCGAAGAGTGGATCGGAGCCGGCGCCGAAGCGCTCGGATCTGAAGGGACAGTGCGCTCCGACACAGACGGCGCCGAAGGAGCACTGATCCCCCCGGATCCGAGGCTCGGATCCAGGCTCCGAGAGGTCGGATCCGATGCACTCGAGGGCAGGGTCGGATCCGAAGTACAAAGTACTATCGGCGCCGACCCACCCCCGGCTCCGAAGCTGCTCGGCTCCAGCTGCTCCGAACCCGGGTAGCGGGTCGGAGAAGGAGCAATTGGTTTGAAAAAGGGTGTTGAGCTCCCCCCCAGAGGGGGGGGGGGCAAGGGCACTCCCATCTGCATCTGGGCCTGGATGAACCTTCTCATCATCCGGTCCAGATCAGCATCCGAAAGGCTGTACGTGGATCTCGACGAGGCTACCGAGGTAGGCCTGGAGTGCCTCCTCGATAGCCTCGACGGAGATCGGGTCTCCTCCTCCTCAGGTCCCGGTGAAAACACACAGGAGACCGGAGCCGAGAAGGAGGAGACCGAGCCGACAACGGAGCCGGGGGAGAAGCCCGCTTGGCTGGCGGGGCCGAAACAGAGGTCTCGGCCCGCCGCTTATGGTGCTTCTCCCTCCGGTCCTTTCTAGCATCCCTCCTCCAAACCAGAAACGGGAGGTTGAGTCCCAGGAGGAGGAGGGGGTGCCGCAGAGGGAATAACCGTAGGCACGGTTACTCCAGAAGGAGCGGAGGTCGGAGCCGAGTCCGGCGGTAAAAGGCCCGCCAAAACAAGCTTGGACCTCCGCTCCTTCAATGCCCTGGGGTTGAACCCTGCACAAATGGAACATCCAGATGTGAGGTGTTCAACCCCCAGGCATCTAACACACCGAGTGTGGCCATCAGCTGGGGAAAGCTTATGGCCACACTCGGAGCATTTAGAAAATATAGACTTGGGTTGGTCTGCCATCCTAGTCTAAAAAAAAAAAGTAGTTACCAAACTAAAGTAACTATACAACTAATACACACACAGGCCTAACACACACACTCTACGCCAACAGCGAGGGGAGGGATAAAACTTTTAGATTACCTCTAAAAAGCAAAAATATCAAAGGGGAAACCTACTCTTTCACTCAAAAAATCAATAGAAACTTCAAATTTCTGAAATTTAACAAGAAAACTACCACTTAGCTTGAGAGCTTGAGAAACAAATCCAGTCACCATGCGCGGTAAACGAGATCTGAGGTCATGAGGGTAGAGCAGGGCATTATGGGTGAGGGGAGGAGCTGAGAGCTTGGATCCATAGCTGGAAAACCATGCCGGTTCGGATCCGATATCGGATCCATAACCCACAGGTTGCAGACAAATGAATCTCCTACTTCAGATTAAATGTTAGCTTATAATATCAAATTATCTTTAGCGTAATATTAACTTATATACATGTAACACATTATGTCATACATACATATCACAGTAAAAAAAAGATAATATTGTCTTAATGGTCAGAACTGAAGCACTATAGCACTCTGTGTCTTCACTGTATTACCAGAGTTTAGAAAGGAATGGTGGTACTACATTTTGTATTGGTGGCCAAAACTGAAATGTTGTAGTGCTCCATGTGCTACACAAACTAGAGAAGATGCTTGCTATAAGCCTGGTACAACTTGCTGTAGCAATCAGCTTCACATTTTCACTACTCAAGTCTGAGGAGAGGAATTCTTTGGTTTTGCTCCTCAACTTAAAGTTGAGGTGGGGGCTACATCATCAGGGGACAGCAGCGAGGATAACAGATAGCTACACCTCTGGGTTTAACGTAAACTACTAATAAAGGTTAAATAGTAAATTGAATAGAGAGGAACTGATAGCCTGATATAACTGTATAGAAACACTAAAAGACAGTTAAAGAAATGCTACAAGAAGTTGACTTATCTAGTACAGAGTAGCTTAGCATGCAATCAGTTTGAAAATATGTTATAATAAAACACTGGGATTTAATGGTACAGATAAGACGGAATATCTGAAACTCTTGAATATATTAATAATATAACATAAAAAGTAAAGTAACCAAATCCATCACGCTGAATCTATACAAAAAATATATGATAATAAGAGATCATAGACACCATTAGTAAGGAATGTTAACAACAATCTGCTCACAAGTCCACAGGACATCAAAGGCAGATGGAAGAAATGCTTCCAGCAGCTTCTGAGTATGGAAAAAAACTCTCAGAAGTTGTACTGCAATATACACAGCCCATGATGACTGAATAAGAAGCCCACTCTAGTAGAAGTAAAAACAGCATTAATGAAAATTATGTCAGGGAAAGCAGTAGGCTAAGATGAGGTCACAGCAGATATGGTTAAGATGGGTGAGTTAGTGGAGAAATGGCTCCAGAGGGTACGCTTGGTAGTATGGATTGAAAGGTGTACCCTAAATGATTGGAGAAAAAGCATCCTAGTGCCAGCATACAAAAATATTAATAATATAATACCCATCTGCTAACAAGGCAGGCACACTAGACACAGTCCCTTTTCAGGGTCAACCCAGCAGCAATGTCTGGGGTAAGTGACTTACTCAAGGTCACAGAGTATGCAAATAAGAGCTGAGGGAATCCAGCCAAGTGCCACAACAGCAGCTCACAGCCTTAAACCTCTGCATGAACTGCCAGACAAAAACAAAGGCACATTCACAATTGTGCGCAGTACTGAGGCATCAAACTCCTGTCACGGTGTATGTGCTAGAGAAGGTTACTGATAAATAAAAACACAGAACAGTAGAAAGTAAGATGGGAGATGAGCAGTTTGGATTCAGATCAGGATGTAGTAGAACTGATCCAATGTTTACAGTGAGTCAGTGCAGACGCTAGAGATGAAGAAAGGATCCAACTGGGCAAAACTAAGCATGGAGAATCATACAGCTAGGTTCCAAGAAAGTTGATTTGGACAGTCATGTAAGTGTTTGACGTCTTGGAAACATTTTTAGAATTAGAGCAGGGTGTGTACAGGTAGGGGGTTGGCATAATGATTAAGGTGTCTACCTCACGAACACAAGGTACAGGGTTTGATTCTCACCTTTGAAGGGGGACTGGCTAGGCTTAAAATGGCCTGAAAGAGCAACTATCCTAGTACTCAATGAACCTATGAATCACACAAGTATGTAAAGTGTTCGGACTCAAGACTGGTTTCCAGTGGCAGGGCTGCGCGTCTGGTTCACTTCTGAGCCCACTGTTGTTCATACTGGTGATGGACTACATTAGCAAAGAGGTCAGAAGGGACAGATCAACAAAGCTGCTGTATGCAGAGCATCTGGCACTACAAGCAGACTCTGTACAGGTACTTCAACAAGTGATGAAGGGATGTAAAGAAAATCTGAAGGCACATGGGATGAAAGTGAGTACAGACAAGACACTTGTCATGGCAGCAAAATAGGGCAACCAGAAGAAGCTGAAAACTGAGATAGAAGGTTAAATAGTTGAAAAGGTTAAAAACGTCAAGTATCTGGGGGGTGGTTGAGGAGAAGGGGAAGGGGATGTCTGCAAGAGGAGGCCAAAGCTAGATTTAGAGGGGGCTGCAGCCAACTGGCACAGCCAGCCACGGGTAGTGAAAATCAGCTGAATTTTCTTCAAGGGAAGAATACCAACTGAAAAGTAAGGTGTACAAAACAGTGGTGTAACCAGTTCTTCTCTATGATACAGAAACCTGGGCAAAGACGATAGAGCAGTTGAGAAGGCTAGAAGTGATGGAGATGAATTGCCTGAGATGGGTGGTAAAATTAAAACTCTGTGACAGGTGAAATTGACAACAGCAGAGGAGAAGGCAAAGTAACTCCAAATGCAAAAGACAAAGAGAACAGATTATAGTGGTTCAGGCACACATGCAGAAAAGCAGAAGATGACTTGGTGAAAAGGATATCGGACAGAAAGGAAGAAGGTAAGAGGAAACAAGGACATCCAGACAAGGGATGGAGAGATTGCATGAGAGAAGACCTGCAACAGTCAGGCATGATTCTCGAAGAAGGTAGAAGAGTGGCCAGGAATTGGGAGAAGTGACGATTGTTCATGCAATATCCTGACCCCATGCAGAAAAATGGGAAAAAGAGGTTGATGCTGATGATGATGATGAAGCTCTCAAGTACAGCAGTTACTGACGTACACTGGTCATTTACATTTAAAGATGAAAAAACTGATTTTTCTCTTAAAGAAAAATCATTTATTTAAGTCTATAAAATATACAGCATCTGTATTTTCCCAGTATACATGTACTTGGGAATTTTTGCACAGGGCACTTTATACTACAGGTTAGCTAAAGTGAATAAACACAACAATAATTATACATTTCAGAGGTGTGGAAGAGATTCATTCTGGCAGGCATTATAGACAGATAGCCTTACCTTATCCAAAAATCTTACCTTATATAGGATTTTGATACCTATACGCATGAGTGGCGAACAATATCCATTCTTGCGGTCTGTAGTAGATCTATATAAAGGAGAACATCTGATGCAATGGCAGAGAAGAAAAACAGCAAAACAGGTATGGGGCAAGGAAAAGCCATGCCTGGAAGGTAGGCTAAGGAAAAGCCATGGCTGGAAGCTGGGCTATGTGCCATGGCAGTTTTGATGGAAGAAGGTGGGGGAGCTAATAGACTGATACAGTGTATCATTTGCCAGACACAACTAGAATGGAGGCAAGAGAATGAATGGAACAAAGAACTGGGTAGGAGGAAGTGGGTAAAACTCATGGAGAAATGAATCTGTAATGAGCAGACTTTCAGATTCAGAGTTCATGGGGAGAGAAGGAGCTGGAGTTAACTAAGGTTTAGGATGAAGAAGTTTAGACAACTGGTGCAAAACTGTCAGAAAAACAGAATTCTGGAAGTGCTACTAACCAATGCAGATGTATCATGAATATCTAAGTGATGAAACTATTAGCCAACAGTGATCATGCCACTGTGTAGTTTTAGCAGTGAAAAAACTTTCAAAACAAAAGACAAAGATGATAGTGTGGGATTTTGCAATAGTGGATGATGCTGTTTGGGGGAGATGATCAGGGATGAGTTAGAAAACTAACATCAAACTAAAGGAGTAAACAAGTTACAAGAATGGCTCAGGGATGGAGGGCAATGGAAAAAGGCGTGAGGATGAAGAAAAAAGGGAAGAGGGAAAAGTACAGTGTGCCTACACGGGATTGTAAGGCTAGCAATTAGGACAAAAGTCAAGAGCTTACAAAAGGAGGACAGGGGAGGGAATGGGAAATTAGAGGAAGAACAGTACAATGAGGTTTGCTAAAAATTTAACAAAGATATTAAGGACAGTAAGACTAAAATTGAAAGGGAGTTAGCAGAAGGGGACCAAGAAATTAAGCAAGGTGTTTTAGGTACATATCAGAAAGAAGGATTTTTTCCAGGCAAAACCTGAAAATTATCCATATGGATCAGTGTTATACCGTGTCTACTTTATTTAAACGAAAACGCATTAAGTCCATCGACACATATACACCAAACCGTGAAATAATCGAATGCACAAAACCGCGAAACTCAAAATACCGAATTGTCATACTTGGCCAACCCCACCGCCCGAAACATCTTACCCACCCAAATAAAATAAATAAACCACAAACATACACCAACCAAAACCCTACTTCTAACCCTACACTAAACCCCACATACATCACTATCTATGCACTATCCTTAACCCCTCCCTAACCCTAAGGTCCGTAACTACCGCACACTTACCCTATGGAGCCCCAAACAAAATAAATAAACCACACACATACACTAACCAAACCCCTACCTCAAACCCTACACTAAACGTTAAATACATTACCCATCTTACATTACCTATCTATGCACTTACCTTAACCCACACTGTAATCTTAACCCTAATGTCCATAACTATTGCACACTTACCTTACAGATCTGAAGCTCAGACGGGCCAACCAAAACACTTCCACATTTCGAATTTTGCGGCTTTGTGCGTTCGATTATTTCACGGTTCGGTGTATATGTGTCGATGGAGTGGTGCTCGACGTAACGCGTTTTCGTTTAAATAAAGTAGACCCGTTATACCCTGGTTAACAAATGCAAATAAAATAATATGAAGAAAGTGAGGGGCAAAACTGACCAGGCTGAACAAAGATGTGAAGGGAGATCACTGAAAATTGGGACAAACTGTAGTACTGTATGAATACTTTGATTCAGTCTTCAAAATGGAAATAAATGGGGGGTATGATTTTAAAAATGAGGTACAGATGGCAGATTTTCCAAAGAAACTGACTACTCTTAGGGAGGTTAAAGAACATATACTACATGACGTGCTTCCCAGAGTCCCCAGAAATCTGGTTAGTATGCTGGTAGACACCTAGTCATTAATCTTCAACAGATCACTGGCTAGTAAGTGCTAACACTGCATCCTTTGGATGAGACATTAAACCAAGGTCTCTGGTAACTCAAGTGGATGTAAAAAATCCCATGGCACCTACTGAAAAGAGTAAGAAAAATTAATTCCCCAGTGCCCTGGCCAAATTTCCCTTAGTAGTACAAATATCATCTTGGTTCTCCACTGAAAAGAGGCCACTAGCCCAGATTGACAAACGTGGTCAAAGGCTAAATGAAAATAAACAAGTAAAAATAAGTAAGAGAACGCATAGTTCTAAACTCGTTTCTGTCTGACTGGAAAGTAAAGATAGGTAGGAAATTCTGCATTGATTGCTAGCACCAATACCTTACAGGATACTAGTTGTGAAGCCAGCCCATAGTCATATGATATGAGGTCATATGGGGGTACACAAAAAGTACAGTTTTGTACCTACCATAAATGTAGATGTCCGATAGATATGCAACTGTAGTCCTGACATATGGGTTGTCCTGCCTCAGGCAGCCCTTCGGTCGTCCGGATTCCAAAGTCTGGGCCCGGCGTCGGCTGATGTTGGCTCTTCCCCGACGTCAGAGCGGCTGGGGTATAAAAGCATCAGCCGACGCCATCTTCTTCAGTGTTTTTTGCCCCAGATGCCAGGTGCCCTCCAAGGAAGGCTAAATTTAGAGAATGGATAAAATTCCAGACATGCACAACAGTAATAAACAGATACACCTTAACAGAGATCCCCAGCTAATTTGAATAAGGGGGAGTGGACCCAAAAAGGATGATTACAGAGGGGTAGGAGGGAGGGAAAACCTGACTGCAGTTGCATATCTATCGGACATCTACATTTATGGTAGGTACAAAACTGTACTATGTCCTTCAAGAATGCAACTGCAGTCCTGACATATGGGTTGAATACCATAGCCAAGCTGGGGGTGGTAGGATCTAGGATAAGGATGGTGTAGCTAAAATGCCCTGCAGGACTGCAGAAGCAAAGCCTGCTCGGGATCTGGAATATAAAGGCAGGTTGTAATGCTTGGAAAATGTATGCACGGAGCTCCATGTAGCAGCTTCTAGAATGTCCTTTGTAGCCACCCCTCTTAGAAAGGCTGTGGAGGTGGCTGTAGCTCTGGTGGAGTGTGGCCTGATATTGCCTGGCACACCTTTTCCATGGAAAGAGTAGGAGAATCTGATGCAGTTTCCAATCCATTTTGAAATTGTTTGTTTGGAAATTGCCTTTCCTTGTACTCCAGCAGCGTAAGCTACAAATAGCTGGTCAGACTTTCTGTTGGCCTTTGTTCTGTCCAAGTAGTAGCGCAATTGTCTGTGTATGTCCAAAGTGTGCAGAAGCTTTTCTCCTCTATTTTGAGGATTGGGAAATAAAGTAGGCAGGTGAATTGCTTGATTTAGAGAAACCCTGGATATTACTTCTGGCATGAATGAAGGACTGGTTCTTAAAGAGAAATGGAGGTACTGCCATGAGGGCCTGTATCTCCGAGACTCTTCTTGCTGAAGTAATTGCCAACAGGAAAACTGTTTTCCAGGAGAGAAATTGCAATTCTGAAGATGCTGCTGGCTCAAAAGGAGGAAGAGTTAATTTTTCCAAGACGAAGTTGAGGTCCCATGCAGGCACTGGTGGTTTTCTTGGAGGTTTAATATTCTTTATCCCTCTTAGAAACTGTCTTAGCAAAGGATGTGAAAACACAGGTGGATCACAGTTGTATTTTGCTGAAATTGCTGAAGCGTGTATTTTTATGGAAGAATATGAAAGACCATTGTGAAGCATTTCTGCCAAGTATTCTAGTATCTGTGGGATGCTCATTACTGATGCATCCTGGCCCTTGTTGGCATTCCAGATGTTGAATCTCTTCCATTTGGCTGAATAAGTTTTTCTGGTGGAAGGTCTGCGTGCTTCCAGTAAGATCTCTTGAACTTTTTTGGAGAGAGATATTTGGGGAGAAGTCATGGAACCCTCCAAGCTGTCAGTTGCAATGTTTGCAGGTTGGGATGAACAGTCCTGTAATTGTGCTGAGTTATAAGCAGAGGCCATTGAGGCAGAGGCCACGGCTTGGTACGAGTTATGCTCCTTAGTAATGGATACCAGTGCTGTCTTGGCCAGTCTGGAGCTATTAAAATGCCTTTCGGTTGCTCTGCTTTGATCTTCAGCAACACCTTGGTCATTAATGGTAGAGGTGGGAATGCATAGATTGTTAGAGAATTCCAGCTGAAGGAGAGAGCATCCATTCTCCAGGCTTGAGGATGGTGTGTCCTTGAGCAGAACTTCTTCAGCTGATGATTGAGGTGTGAGGCAACGAGATCTATGTCCGGCCTTCCCCATGCATGAGTTATTTGTGAAAAAATGTCTGGGTGCAACATCCATTCGTGCGGGTCCATAATGTTTCTGCTTAGACTGTCCGCCAGAACATTGTCCTTGCCTGGAACAAACTGGGATTGCAACTGTATGTTCAGTTTCAGGGACCTTTCCCAAAGAGTCATTGTTAGTCTGCAGAGGGGGTAAGAATGGGTGCCTCCCTGTTTGTTTATGTACCACATAACAGTGGTGTTGTCTGTCTTTATTAGCAGATGACCTTGCTGAAGAAACTTTCCGAAGGCCTCGACTGCATGAATCACTGCCAACATCTCTTTTTGATTGATGTGCAGGTGCAGTTCCCGGGGTGCCCATTGCCCTTAAATGCATCTGCCCTCCATGTGTGCCCCCCATCCATGATCTGAGGCGTCTGTTGTAATGGTTTGGCTTGCTTGAGGTTTGTTGAAAGACATGCCTTTGTTTAGCTGGCTTGCTTGTGCCCACCACAAAAATTCCTTTTGTAGGCATGGAATGAGTGGAATAATTGCTTCTAAGTTGTGGCTGCGTTGAGACCATAAACTTTTTAGGTACTATTGTAGTTTTCTCATGTGTAGTCTTGCCAGTGGAATCAGAAGAATGCAAGATGCCATGAAACCCAGGGCCTGCAGGATTTTCCTTGCAGTCATCTGGGTGTGCTTTGCTAGGCTTTTGAAGTAATCTGGTAATTGTTCTTGTTTTTCTTCTGTGAGGAAAGCCATTTGTGAGTTTGTGTCCAGTTTGGCTCCTAGAAAAATAATTTGTTGGGATGGCAGTAGTCTTGATTTTTGAATGTTGACTGTGTATCCCAAAGCCTGTAGTAAGTGAATGACATAGTCCAAGTTTCTTATCAAGGCTTGCTTGCTGTCCACTTGTATAAGGCAGTCATCCAGGTAAGGGTATATTTGAATCCCCTGGAGTCTGCAATGTGCAATTACTGATGCCAGGCATTTCGTGAATACTCTGGGCGCAGTAGATAAGCCAAAAGGCAATGCTGAGAATTGATAGTGCTCTGACCCTGCAAGAAATCTGAGGTATCTTCTGCAGCTGTGTCTGATTGGGACATGCAGGTATGCCTCCTTGAGGTCCAGAGTAACCAGCCAAGACCCCTTGCCCAGCATGGGAAGAAGTTGCTGTAACGTCAGCATTTTGAATTTTGGCACAATGAGGAAAGTGTTTAGAGCGGACAAGTCCAGTATAGGTCTCCATTGCTTTTCTTTTCTTGGAACAAGGAACAGTCTTGAGTAGAATCCTGGCCTTGTTCCTGAGGAGGAACCTTTTCTATTGCTTTGATTTGTAGCAGCTTTGAAACTTGTATGAGTGCCTCTGCCCTTTGATTTTGTGGCAGGTTTGGCATGCCTTGTCTTGTTGGTAAGGTATGGAAGTGGAACCTGTAACCTTTGTCTATTATGTCCAAAATCCATTTGTCCTTTGTAAAAACGTGCCAATTTTTTGAAAATAAAGATAATTTTCCGCCTAAAGGTGCTTCTCTTTGAGCCTTGGTCGGCGGTGTCAAAGTCAAGTCATTGTGATTGTCCCTGTGGAGCAGTAGAAGTCCCTGCGCTACTTCTCTGATTAGTTGGTTGCCATTGGCGGCCCCTGTAGGAGCCTCGGTATTGCCCTCTACCTCGAGCACGCCTGTTTTTTCCCCTTTGGAACTTGTCTGTGTCTGGAAAGGACCAATTCTTCGAAGGCCAATTCCTGCTAAACCTTGGTGGCTGTGCCTGGAGGAAATCTTTGACTGTTTGTACTGATTTAGCCTTTTCCTCAATTGATTTCAACACACCCTAAGCATTGTCACCAAATAGCTTGTGTTTTTCCAGAGGTGCATCTAGAAGCTTTGCTTTAACATAATCTGGCAATGTCTGTTCTTTCAACCAAGCATGTCTACGTATGACGGCCCCTGTCATAGCTGCCCTACATGAAGCTTCCAAAGCATCATAACCACACTGAAGAAAATGATTGCTAACCTGCTGTGTATTATGAACCGTATCCTGCAAGGCCTTTCTATCTAAAGGCTCAGGAGAGGCTAATTTTTTCTGCAAATCATCCAGCAAGAAATCCTGATACTGAAACATATGAAAAAGACAGTTAAGTGCCCTCATGGCAAGGGTGGTTGAGGTATAAACCTTTTTACCCCACCTCTCCAGGGACCTAGATTCCCTGTCTGAGGGCAAAGGATTTTTGGCCGTGGAAGTGGCCACTCCTTTGGGCCCCTGAGAAATGGTTTCTAGATCAACGGAGTGGGCCTTAAAGAGGTGTTTATGAGTTTCAGGAACCCTGTAATATCTGTCTGGCTTGACAGGAGCAGGAGGGAGAGAATCAGGAGAAGTACTGGAGTCTGAGTACACATCATCCAATACATCTAACACTGGGGGTATAGCTAAAGGCCTGTGCTGGGGTAACTTAAGGAAAGTCCGAAGCCTTTTCCTGGAGTCGGAGAAATCCTGGCCCTGCCACTGAAAATGCTCTCTCATGGAGTGGAGAATTTCCCCAAAAGAAATATCCTCAGGAGGAGAGGCAGAGGGAATGGATTCATCAGCATCAGAATCCTCGTAGGCCAGGCAGGATTCTTCCTGGGAATCTGAATGGCCTGACTCACCAGAGGCTTCATCTGAGGAAAGGGTATCTGCCTGCTCAACCCTAGGCCTTTTGTCTGAAGGCGGCTGAGAACCTCTGTCTGGATGAGCCTGAGAGCCCCTGATTAAAGAAATTAAATCTGCAGCTAAAGTCATGATCTGTTTATCAGAAGTGGGACCCTGTGAAAAAGATTTAGGAGGATGAGACTTAGCCTTGCTGGCAGCCTTAGCACGTGTGTAGGCCTTGATGGACATAGACACAGGAGGTCTAGCTGCCCCACGTGCTGGAGTAACTTTGTCCACTGGTATGGTGTCAGGTAAATCCTGGGCTTCGGTTTCTGGAGGAAAATCAACAACCGGCACCGGGGTAGCCTCCGGGACCGAAGTGTGCGGTAAAACGGTGTCGTCGGCCTGGAGCGGTTGAATTACCACCTCCGAAGAGACCGATGCACTCGCAGTAGGCTTTAGCGTGGTGTCGGAGGAAGTCGCGGGCCGTGGATGTGGGTCCCGGTCCTTCCGTTTTTTGGAAATATGTGCTGTCAGTAGTTCCGACGGCATGATATAGGAATAATTTTCCCAAAAAAAAGCTTCAGCAAATTCTGCCCGGCGCCTAAGTGTGCGCTTATTGAAGCAAGCACAGGCAGCACAGGCTGAGACGTCGTGGTCTGGGCCGAGGCAGGGAAGGCAATAAGAATGGAAGTCCTTATGAGGTATTTGTTTACCACAAGACAAGCAATTATTAACTTTTGCAGTTTTATCTGACATCGGCTGAGGCAAGAAAAGGTTCCCCAATGGGGTACTTAGCTTTTGATGACTTCGGTATCTGAAAACACAGGAGCTGGCCGACCGGCACTTGCGAACTGCTTCTGCTTCGGGCACCGCGCGGCAAGAAAGACTGAAAAAGATGGCGTCGGCTGATGCTTTTATACCCCAGCCGCTCTGACGTCGGGGAAGAGCCGACATCAGCCGACGCCGGACCCAGACTTTGGAATCCGGCCGACCGAAGGGCTGCCTGAGGCAGGACAACCCATATGTCAGGACTGCAGTTGCATTCTTGAAGGACATCTAAGACAAGAGCCACATTTTATTGGCCACACATAATAAGAAATGCAGAGATTATGAGTTTTCTGTCTAGAACATCAGTACACTGCACCCCATCCTGGACTTAAGAGCTCAGTGATCCCAGTATCATTTGAATATCTTGCTATGGATATCAGTACATACTAGTAATAATGGGCCTTTGTAAAACATTTCTAGGAGTGCCATTACAGAATGATAATGTTATGAATATTGCCAGAGAATGGATATTGTTATTCCACAGAGTAACCCTAAAAGAAGTACTTAGTGACTACGGCACTTCCCTTTATATTCAGGTTATCATATCAGTCATGCCAGAAGTTCACTAAAACACTGAAGTCCACGTTAAGGAGTTATTTATGTAGAAAAACTAGAATGAATTGTTACCCTGCTAACTGTTTGTGATAAGAGAGATGCCACAAGCTGAATTTACACCATTTGAACATTGGACAGCAGACATCCCAGATGCTCACTTTCTTCTTATTTTACTTACATTTGTTAACCTGCATATAACACTGATCCAGACAGTGTTAAAAAGACTCGTGAAGACGATGATACACCATTTAAAGGTATAACAGAAAACTACATTAGTTTAGAGGAAAGACTATTGGTTATGAACCATAGTAAAGGAGCACATGCAAAGAACCCAGGAGATTTAACAAAGTGGGCACATGCAAAGAACCCAGGAGATTTAACAAAGTGGGCACATGCAAAGAACCCAGGAGATTTAACAAAGTGGGCACATGCAAAGAACCCAGGAGATTTAACAAAGTGGGCACATGCAAAGAACCCAGGAGATTTAACAAAGTGGGCACATGCAAAGAACCCAGGAGATTTAACAAAGTGGGCACATGCAAAGAACCCAGGAGATTTAACAAAGTGGGCACATGCAAAGAACCCAGGAGATTTAACAAAGTGGGCACATGCAAAGAACCCAGGAGATTTAACAAAGTGGGCACATGCAAAGAACCCAGGAGATTTAACAAAGTGGGCACATGCAAAGAACCCAGGAGATTTAACAAAGTGGGCACATGCAAAGAACCCAGGAGATTTAACAAAGTGGGCACATGCAAAGAACCCAGGAGATTTAACAAAGTATTTATTGTTTTATTAATTGTTTTATTGATAATGTATGACAATTTAAATGTCTGTTTAATGCAGTGAGTTGTTCTGATAAAGTTCAGTCATTAAATGAATGAAAGGACTAAACATATTCAGAATTACTGTGGTTTCCTTTATTTTAGCTTTGGGGTTGTTGAGTTCATTTGATTTTATCCTCAGTGTGGTGCTTTAGTTTATTTATAATAAATATCTTACTGAGCTAATATGTTGTACATAATACCCACTTTTTCATTTCATGCTTTTGCTGTACTTCTTTACTTCGTTTCTAACTCATCTTCATGTATATGCTCCTGCTAGTATTGCTAGCCTTATTAATTTAAATCAATGTACGCAAAGCTATTCTTTTTGCTCTAGTCTCTAATACCAGTAATCTTATATATTTTTACAACTTTTCATTCAATTATGTTTTACAGAGGTAGTTTCTGCTACTATTTCTGTAATTGTACTTAACTTTTTTCATATTTCTGTAAACTGTAATTTGCAATGTTCATGGAGCTTTTCTCCCCGGGTCTCCTCTGAAAAGGGGTATATCAGTCATCCCAGTCAGACCTTTCTAATAATCAAATAAAATAAATAAAAAAAATAAATAGGAATGCCTGACTCAGAGAATGTAACCTAAGGAGATCGGGTATTAGTATTAACACCCTCCATAAAGAGTACATTGCTGACTAACTGACAATGACCATTTGAGGTGACTGAAACAATAAATGCAATGAATTACAAGGCTAGACAGCCAGGAAAGAGAAAGAGAAAACAGCAAATGCATCACATTAATGTATTAAATTAATGGAAAGAAGTAAAAGGTTCTTTGGAACTTTATCTGAAACAACATCACTATACTAATCAAGCAGTACAATGACACTGAACTACTTCATATCCAGGCACCAGTACACAAAATCTCATACCACACCTTGACCAAATACATTACTAAATGACACCCACAGTTCATGAACAATAAGTTAATAAATGGGAGCTCTGTCTATTAACCCAAATACCATCTGTCACACTGCCAGCCCAGCTATCGGGAACTTTGTAAATAATTATATGTCATTTGTGAATATTAATATGATTTATATAGAAATGTAACAAAAGGAGATACAACTAGCCCAATTATTTATTTATTTATTTATTTATTTATTTGCAGTTGGTTTACCAGGATAGTCCATTGGGCCAAAAAGAACCCGTTTTCAATGGAGTCCTGGGGAGAAAAGCTCCAGCACAGACAAAATTAGGTACATACACAAGATTGCTAAATATTTATACAAAATAGTAGATAAAAAGTCCTGGGGAGAAAAGCTCCAGCACACACAAAATTAGGTTCATACACAAGATTGCTAATATTTATACAAAAGTGGTAGATAAAACATTTAAGCTCAAAATTCAAAAGCATTCAGAACAATACAAACAATGAGGATTAATGTGAAGTAAATGAGTTGGGAAGTAATGTGAAATACATAACAGAGGAGATTTGCAGAAGGAACATAAAAGTACATTATAGAGTGGATACTGAGGGAACACAAGCTTTGTTAGGTAAAAGTTTGGTATCGTAAGCATAATGGAGGTAAGGATGTCATATATTTATGAGGGGTGGGAGCAAGAGCAATCCCATTGGGAACTTAGATATGTGTGAAGATACTTTTTGAACATGTAGTGGTTAGAGGTGGTACGAATGGATGGTGGGAGTGAGTTCCAGAGACGGGAAAGGTTACAGGATAGTAAGTGTTTACCTGGAGGATAAGATGGTTTATGAATTTCCAGTAGGTTTTGATTGTTGGACCTTAAGACTCTATTTGGTAGGTGCATTTTAAAGGCAGAAGACAGGGAGGGACAAAGAGAGGGGTTGAGAATGAGCTTATGGGCTAAAGTCAGCTGTATATAGATGAGATGATTAGATAGTTCGAGCCAATTTAGTTTTTGGAGAGAGGAACAGTGGTGGGTGGAGGATCTGTGGCTATTTGCGAATTTGGCAATTTTGTTATAGCAGGAGGAAAGCTGTTTTTTTAGTGAGATCTGAAGATTAGTCAATAATGGAGCCCCATAGAGAAGAGAGGGGATGAGAAAGGAGGAAGCGAGAGTGATTTTGGAGGAGCTAGTAAGATACTGATTCTGACGGTAAAGCATACCTAGTTTTTGATGAGTTTTTTTAATATTAAGTTGTAGATGAGAGTTGAAATTAAGCCGGTTGTCGATTTGAACACCTAGTAGCTTAGCTTCAGATACCAGTTCCAAGGGTGAGTTGTTTTGGCTGGTAATAGAGAAAGAGTTTATGTCGAAGGAAGTGGATTTGGAGGGGGTAAATACCATTAGTTTTGTTTTGGAGGCATTGAGAGCTAAGTGATTTGTTTTCATCCAATGTTCAGTAATTGAGAAAGCTTCCTGAGTGAGTTTTTGGAGTGAAGAGGAAGAGGTGGCAGAGCAGATAATGGTAGAATCATCTGCGTATTGGATGATGTTAGCAAATGGAATAGATTTGTGGAAATCATTTATAAATATATTAAAGAGGAGGGGACCAAGAATAGATCCTTGGGGAACTCCAGTGGGGGTACTAAGGAAAGAGGAAGTGGCCTTCTTCCATATTACAGCTTGGTATCTGTTAGATAAATAACTGGAGAACCAATTTATGGAGGAGGGAGAGAGGTTAAGTTGTGACAGTTTGGATAAGAGTAGGCTGTGTGAGATAGTGTCGAAGGCTTTGGAGAGGTCAAGTAATAGGGTAGAGACAATGTGGCTGCGATCGCGAGCTCTGTTAACAATCTCAAGAAAGGACAGGAGGGCTGTCATGGTACTATGATTTGGCCTGAATCCGTGTTGTGTAGGGGTTAAAAGGTTGTTATCTAAGAGATGTGGAAGGAGTTGAAGCTGGATGCACTTTTCCAGAAGTTTAGATATGGGGGACAGGATAGCAATAGGGCGGAAGTTATTGATGTTGCAATTGTTACCTCCTTTATGGAGGGGGATGATAAAAGCTTGCTTCCACAATAGGGGCACTGTGCATTCATGGATGGAGCGGTTAATTAGAATGCTAATGGGATAGGCAATTGCTTCTGCAGCTATACTTAGGAAGTGCATGGCTTCAGTTTCTGAAGAAGTTTTTTTATAGTGGAAGTGGGTATAGGTTTAAATGAGAATAGAGAGGAGTGGGGAGAGAGAGGATTTGAGGAAGATGTGGGCGAAGAGGGGGTTTGAGTAGTGGATGAGGTGGAAGATAGACAGTGAGACGATGAGAATGAGGAGACAGAGGTAGTGAGGGGAGGGTTGTTTGTGGGAGAGGGTGGGGATGAATTAGATAATGAGGAGGGGCATGTGAAGGAGGATGTGAGTTTGCTAATAGAGTCAATGAAAAAGGAGTTGAACTGTGTAGCTAGATCTAAGTCTGGGCTATTTGGGTCTGGGGTTGGGGTGTGTGGCTTGCTGGGGTTAAGGAGGGTAGAGATCCCATTCCAGAATCGTTGAGGGTTAGTTTTGTTGTTGTTTTGGAGTGTGAAGAAATATTTTTGTCTGTCAGAGATTATAAGCTTTTTTACTTTATTACGAAGGGTTTTGTACGCAATATGTTGTTCTGGGGTTTTATTTCTAAGATAGAGTCCCCAAGCTTTATCTCTAAGGCGCATGCTTGATAGTGTGGTTTTGGTTAGCCAGGGGGCAGAATTTGTTTTTATTCTTTTTGTTCTTAGTGGGGCTTGGGAATCGAGTATTTCTAAGAAAGTAGAGTTGAAGTGAGTAACTGCATCTTCTAGGGGTAGTGACTTTAGGTTATTCCAGTTAATTGCTTTCAGAGAATATATGAAGGTTGATGGGTTAAAGTTTTTGTCATTGCGGGTAGTGATGTAGTTATGGGTACGGTAAGAGATACAGGGGAGTCGGCGGGTGAAAATAGGCAAGTGATCGCCAAGGGGGTCGGGAAGAGTACCACTGTCTGAGAAATAGTGGGGATGTGACACTAGAATCCAGTCAAGGATGGTGCCACAAGAGGGGTTTTTTGATGGGTGTGTTATTGTGTTGATTAGTTGGGAGAAGTTATATAGGTTGATATTAAGAGGGTTGGTCGAAGACTGGATGGAGGCCCAGTTGATGTTTACATCTCCTAAGATTATGGTTTCATTACTGATATTGTTAGAGAGCCATGAGAGGATGTTTTCAAGTGTGGAAATGTTATCACCTGGGGGAATGTAGAGGGATGCTAGACAGATGTGTTTGTGCTTATTAACTTGTAGGAGGCTGAGGAGTACTTCAGCGTTGTTGAACTTTGGAGTAGGTTTGTTGTAGGGGGTAACTAGCAGGGAAGAAGAATATAGGAGAGCAACTCCACCGCCTTTTTTCTGGGTCCTGTCTTTTCTAATGATAGAATAGCTGGGTGGAGTTATTTCAGAGTCTTTTATAGAGGGTTTTAACCATGTTTCTGAGATAGAAAGTATGTCAGGTTTGTTATATGTGAGCCATGCATGGAGGGTAGGGATTTTATTGACAATACTTTGTGAGTTTAGAGAAGTAAATAATATAGGCCTGTGTGAGGAAGGAGAGGTGGAGGGGCCAGGGTTTGGATGGATGTCACCAGATAAAAGGCAGGTAATGAGATGAAAGATTGGTTTAGGAAGGTAATTGAGTAGAGTAGGATAACAATTTGGATCTGTTGTGATGGTCAAGGGGTGTTTAGTTACTATGGGGATAGGGTTATTCTGTGAGGAGAAAACCTTGAATGAGAAGGTTAAAAGTTGTGTTATTGGGTATAGATGGGGAGAAATAGGAGAGTGTAAAGGTGAGAGAGGGGAGTTCAGGTGGTAGGTTGTATGATAAAGTTGTGAATGGTAAGAAGAAGGAGGTTGGGTGAGGTAATAAAGATATGATAATTTAAGAAATAGTAATAGTAAAATAAAGATAGATGGGGTATTTAAATGCATGTTGAAGGTTTCTTGGTGATTAAGTGTTGCAGTTATCTTATATATTTCTTAAGTTTTTTGGGCAGTAGGAAGAAGAAAAGTTTGACAGGTCAAGTGTAATAAAAGGTAAGTAAGAGTGGTGCTAGAGGGAAAGTTTGATAAGTGGGTGTGAGTTTACAATTGATGTGTAGTGTATTAGATTAGCAGTAGGTGTGGTTACAATTGGGTAGTAGGCTGATTGGGGTGTGTCTAGGGAGTTGTGGGTGATTGGTGTAGGGAGGAAGTGGGTGTGGTATCAAGAGGGATATAGCTAGAGGTGCTGGGGGCGGGTGGGAATAGGGGGCAGGGTAGGGGAGCGGAGTGAGCCCGCAGGGCGAACGGAGCGGGAAGACACCAGGAGAGGATCGAGAGCCAATCAGTCAGTGGTGCATGAATATGGTTATACAGGAAAGTAAGTTCAAGCAGGGTAAGAAGGGTTCTATAATTAATAGGTAAAGTGGGCAAAAGTAAATGTAGAGAAAAAGCAAGAAATGAGTGAAGAAAAGTAATGATAATGAGGAGAGGACGCCCTCTAGTGGTCAAATGCAGAAGTGCACTGGCCCACTAGGCAGGTCTTGGGACTGGATAGGATGGAATAGGGAAGAGCTGGAAAACTCAGATAAGATGGGAGAGAGACAGGAGAGGGAGAAATAAGAAGGGTTAGGCTGCTGTTTGTCCTGGCAGGGAGATAGCTTACAAAACCTAACAAGTAGGCGATTAACAGATGTAGAGGCCCAAGTATCAACAGATGCACATACTTTCTAGTTTCCACTGGGAGACTCTGTTCCATTTTCCAAGGTGGGGATTAAGGCAGCAGAGCAAGTATTTTCCTATGCAAAAGTATGGATAGAGTAGGTGACTTTTGCTGAGAGTTTGTATCCACCCAGGCGAGGTCCCAAGGGAAAATACAGGGCAAAAGCTGGAGGTAGGAGGTAGAGAAGAGTAGAGTTAGTGACAAAAATAATAGTAAGAACACTTTATTACTTAAAAGAAGAAGTAAGCAGGTAAAAGAAGGAACCAAAAACACAATACAGTTAGTAAAGCAGACAATATACAATATCCTGATGCTGTAGACTCTGATAAAACACAACTAATACAGCAGGCCTACTTTGCAGGCGAGTAAGCAACTTGCTATATCAATAAAACAGTAAAAGTTACATACAACCATGTGAAAAGAAAGCAATATCGTCAGGAGATATTCTATACAATTCACACAAAAACTAATCAGATATACAGAAAAGCTATATACGACCATATAAAAGAGAACAATGTCGCCAGGAGATCTTCAAAATCACTTCAGGGGACACAAAAACTAATTAAGCTCAATAACAGATGTAAACTATAGCAAGCAGTATCAAAACAAATATTCCTGCGGTATACAGTTAATAAGATAAACCTAGAGCGAATACATCAGCGACCAGCTAGGCATTTGTGAGGGTAACACAAACACGTGGAGTTGGCGTTGTGCACCAGCGCTGGTTAATTGCTGAACATGTATTACGCAGGTACAACTGTTGCAGGGAGTAGCCTCGAACAATCCTATTAGCTTATTTAGCCAAGTTAGATATATTTAGCTCATTTACAAAATGTTAACAAAACCATGGTCTAATCTGCTATTTAGGAATGAGGCCTAATCCCAGATGGAATCTCCTTACCTTACTGAGCCTTTCTTAATTTTCCACAAGGATAGGGTGTCTTTGCGTACTAACCCTTCCTTTATGCCTAAATTAATTATCTAAAATGTAAGTGATTGTGTGTCATTTGTGAATATCAACATGTATGTTACATTGTACAGACGTGTGCTGAAGAGATGTTTTGTAAAATACTGAGCAGAGGTGTATATACACTATTGTAACTGCTTAAATATATATTTTTAACAGGAGAGACAAACACAGGAGATTAACTTGTAAAACTTAAGAATAGCTGAGGTTAAGTTACACTACAACTGGGCTATTAACAAAAGATGTTATCTCTCAGTTTCAGTGCAGTAGCAGACACAATGTCTAGAACTAGGGTACCTTCTGCATTGTTTTGTAAGTGTGTTATTGTTTTATGTCTTCCTAGCAGCTGCAAACATCTGAAGGCTATGTGTTTTCATAGGGAGATGCTAAATTCTGTTTCTAACAATGGGGGTTTAGCTTAGGAACTGAAGTCAGGTGACAAAAGTAATGTCATCCAAGCTAACCCAGCAGTAATATTTGATATCAATTTAAGAACTCTCTGAGAGAGAGAAAGAGTGCATTTTGTATCTTGTCTTGGACCTAGAAACATCCACTCACCACTTTTGCCTTCGTGTTGTTTTGTAAGTTTTTGGGGCATAGTAACTCTTTTAGATTCAGATAGGAATACAGTAAAATATAACTTAGATGTTTTCTTTATTTATTTGAGACTGTCCTGCAATGTTGTTTTAAATATTTCCTGTGATTTTGAACTGTGATGTAACTGATTACTTACTGAGTATTATCTTGTTCTTTAATTATTTATTATTAAATATATTTAAACCTTTCAATTGTGGCTGGTCTATTTAGAGATATTTACATTCAGAATACTTGCATATCTATTTGGGTGACACTGTACAGGCCACTCCTAATAGCCTTGGTCTTGGTCAAACTACCATTTGGATTAATAGTAACATTACACAGTAGAAGTGGCCATTCTTTGCTAAGGGCCTTAAAGTAGCTGATAAAGAGTGGCTGGTGGCAGTCGGAACTACCTTATAGTCTTGGCAGAAGGGGGCATAGTTAATAAACCTGTGCCAGCCTTCCCCAGGTGTCTGTGTGTTCGTGTGTGCATGTGTTTGCGCACGCGCATGTGTGTGTGTGTGTGTGTGTGTGTGTGTGTGTGTGTGTGTGTGTGTGTGTGTGTCAGCTACTTGTGGAGGGACACGAAGCACTGGTTGGACAGAGGGGATGCTGGAGGTTTTGGCTTGGCCACTCAGCTGAGAACTCAACCGTACAGCTGTGCCAGTGGGGAGTCTTTTTGGGGATCTGTAGAAAGAGGGAGAAACCAGCCCCATATTGACTGTGGTCTTTGTTTGCTCTTAAGGGAAATTGCACTTTATAATTGCACTTTATAATGTGTGTACTTGTCATCCTCCTTGTGTGTACATTCGCCACTGTTGCCAGTGGTGAGGATTGAGGCTCCATGATTACTGTGCCAGTGCAGAGGTATCACACCATCTTTCAAGGGGACTTAATTAACCTAAATTTGAACTTTCCTGAAAATTTTAACTACAACTCCATAAACTGATACTCCAATACCTTCATAAATAAATACAAGAAACCCTTCCTTGTATTTATCATTGCAAACTACCTTGATGAATAGGTGAGACCAATGTACTCAGTCTTGTCCTCACAAACACAACCCATGTCTACTCCTTACCCATTGACACACTGTCATTGGCCAAATCAGACCACCAAGTAATATTATTCACCACACAATTCCAGTACAAGTCAACCACTACCCCAAATGTCTTTAAAGACTTTTTCAAGACCAGTGCTTCACATGGATTTGATTCAACTATTCTTTTGCCCTTCAATCACCATATAGCAAAAACTGTAACATACACCCAGAGTCTACACTCTCTTCTTAACTCTTGCATAAAGATTCATATTACTCTTCATCACAAATACAGTGCCAAGTTCGGAAACAACCCCCTCTGGTGGAATTTAATGATAAAAACATTCTTTAATAAAAGAAAAATCTAATAGTTCCAAAGCACAGAAAAAAAAACAGCATGTTAAAATCAACAAAGAACAAGATCAAATCCTGCAAGCTAATTATGAACTAAAAATTGCTATGTTGACAAAGAATAATCGCATGATATTGTTTAATTATGTAAAAAATCTTCAAAATAATTCCCAACATTGAACCAGGTTTATATCTAAGGGCATCTGATCAAAACCTGAGGAAATAGCATATATCCTTGCAGATAAATTTAGCTTCAACTTCTCCCCTCTGCTGCCTCTAAACTTCCCAAAACAAAGGTGGGGTTTTACCCAATGTCCAAGACTCATGGAGTTTGAGAGTCCATTTGGGTCTTATTAAGGATATAGCCCATGACAAACACAGGTAATTGGTTGCTGAAGCTGAATGGAAGGCCTGTCAGGGCCTACAGCTATGACTACAAACAAAGAAACAAAGAACATTTTTTACCTGCTGATATGGACTGTAAAATGAGTAATTATTAAGATTAAGTAATTGAGCTGTTGCTTTTGTTTCCTGTTGTCCAGACCAGTGAAATATGACTGCTTGGCTTCTGGAAGGATTTTTTTTTTTGTATTTGTTTTATTTATCCTTTGTTGACCAGGTTAGTCCTGCTAGGCTAATGGAACTCTTTTCAGGAGACACCCAGCTGGTATTTCTACTAGGAAATTTGGCCAGGGCATAGGAGAACTTCTCCTGCTCTTTGGAGATGGAGATGGTGAAAGAAGGCTCCTACAGCAGCAAATAAGAGGCCTTTGGAAAGCAGCATGGAGTGGTAGAGAAAAGCTATGGAGAGTTTAGAGGTGGAAAGTGAGAATTTGGAGAAAAATGTGTGTGTGGAGCTTCAGAATGTAAACAACGATTGCTGTGTGGTGGATGTTACCAACGAGTAGTCTTTAGCTGTCTCCATAGAGAAGGAAATAAATGAGTCTGTTGAAGTGCTGCAGATAACTGTTGTCAGGAGGGGTTGCAGATGAAGTTCAGTTAAAAATAATCAAGCAGGATGATACAGTTGACAGTTCAGCTGTTTCACGGGTGAGATGGTAGATAAATTTTTTGGAACTGCTGAGGATGGTTCTGTGGAAAATTTAGCAGTTGATTGCGGAAGCAGAGAATGCAGCAGTTAAAACTTATGCAACAGTGACACAAAGTAAAGGAGGAAAGCAGTAACAAAGTGAGAAAGTGTCATGCTTTGTGGCAGCAGATAATACATATGCAGCAGTGACAGCAGGCAAGAAAGGACAGCAGCAATAAACTCTATGACTTTAAACAGAAGTAAAGACCAAATGTGAAAATAAGAACAAAACAATTACACTGTAATAGATATTATGTATAGGAAATTTTGGAAACTGGGTTTTAAAGCTCAAGAAATTCAGTCTTTTACAAAAATTGGAACATTGACTTTTTGTAACTTATATAAAACTGATGGATTGAAGATGAAATTTCTGGAACTGTGTAACAAAAGGAAGGACATTTATCTGTGGAATAATTACTTGACTTCTGGTAGTAACTTAATTGTTTAAAAATATTACTTTGCAGTTTAGAATGGTTAACTGGAAGAAGACAAGATTCAAAATGTATGCAGCGACTGTGTGAACTGTTGATAATAATTTTAAATTTATAGATGAGAAAAACTTATGGAACAGAGACTAAAGGCTGGAAGCTGTTTTGAAATACGAAGAAATAACACAGTGAAACATTTGCCAAGAGTTATTTTTGTGGTTGATCATAAGATATGCTGGCCAGCCTAAATCATGTTTCTTTTATGGAGACTTTTCTCATTTAATTAATGACTGTGACAAGCTACAAAGCAACCAGTATGGGGAAAAGGGTTGTGCCTGAATGCAGCTTGTGTAAAAAAGGGACACTTTTCTATGGATGATCAAGAGCAAACAGTAAATAATGAAATAGAAGGGGAAAGGAAAGAAAACATACAGAAGGAAAGACAACAAGAGGCAGTGGGAGAGGTTAAGCTAGGTGCAGAAGAAACTGCAGAAGAAAAAATATATGGAGGGGAAAATGAGGAGAGAGAGACAGTGAATGCAGGAAGACAGGTCAGGAGAAGGGACTAACATTAATAATTTTTTGAAGTTCTAGCTAATGAAAAATCTGATTCTGAAGATCAAAGATTATTTGTACATAAACACAGGAAAAATATTCAGTTGGAGAAAAGAGTAAAAATGAGAAAACAAAAATGTAAAAATCCCAGAAAAAAATAACAATTCTTCTTCTTCTTATTAAGGCTTTTCCCGGTTAGGGGTCGCCACAGCAGATCACCTGTCCACTCATGATTGGCAGTGGAGTTTTTACAGTGTCGAGTTGCCAGCCCGGCACCCAACCTTCCACAGAAGGCACACACACAGACACACACACACACACACACACACACACACACACACACACACACACACACACGCACACACACACACACACACACACATGCACTCACACCTAGGGCCAATTTAGCATGTCCAATCTACCTACAGCATGTCTTTGGGATGTGGGAGGAAACCGGAGCATCCGGAGGAAACCTACGCGACCACAGGGAGGCATACAGACTCCTCACAGAAGGCACCCCAACTGAGGATCGAACCAGAGAACCTCTTGCTGTGAGGCAACAACGCTAAGAAAAAATAACAATACACTGTAAAAATGCTATGATATTTGCTATAGTATCCCGGTACAAATATAAAACACAAGTAAGTGCTTTCATAGATAAAAATCTGCTTCTTCAGACCATAAGAACCAAATATTTCCTCTAAACTTAAAAGGAAGGAAAATCAATTATTTCGGAGTACTTTCAGTAAATGTGAACAGTATTATTAACGCTGTAAGGACAGAGTTACTGGAGTGGTGTGCTTAAAGTGAATGTTGTTCTGGAGTGGCTGTGGTGTTTAAAAAAAACAATGAAAAACGTTTGTGCTATGTTGGCAAGGATATGAAGGTTAACTGTTGTAGAGGTGAGGTGGAGAGAACACGTTTATAGAATTATAGCATTATATGCACATATAACTAGCAAGGAAGGAGATAATTTGTTTCATTAGATATTAGACCGTGGTCGTTAATGCGAAAATTATAATTACAGGTGGCTATAATTGTGAATTAAGGGGAACATCTAAAAAGAAAGGGAAAGGTAAAAAAATGCAGGAAGAGATAAAAATGCGTTAAAATAGCTGTGTGGAACAAAAGTCAATGAATATATCAAGAAGGGGGCACTTGGATTTGAAATTGACTATTTTACATTATAGGAAGGCTTGGGAGTAGCAGTTCGTGATACAGTTGACAGTTTTTCAAACAATTTAGCAATATGGGTGGAGTTAATGGAAGAAAGGAAGTATATAATAAAATAAATAAATGAGAAATTATGGGATAAAATTGGAGAGTGGGAAGTATTGCAGTTATGGAAGGAATGGTGTATTGAATTTAAAAAGAAGTATAATGTTTTTTTCCTCCAATGGCAGGATGATGTAAGAAAGAAAGAGAAAGTGAAGTATTGGAAAATGTTTGGAAATTTATAAGAGAATTTAGTGAATAATACAAGAGAGCATTATGATATTGAAAAAATATGTAAAAGAAACTGAGAAAAAAATTAAGGTATTATTTAAGCAGATATATTATTTACAAGACAGAATGGAGAAGACATCTGTATATTTGGAAAAATAGTAAAGGAGGATATTAGAATAATGAGAGAAATGAAAAATGTAAAAGGAGAAAGTTGAAAATAACATAACAAGTTATAAGTGCCGTAGTACAGCATGTGAAACTATGAGTAAGAGTAAAAAGAAGGAAAACAAGAGAGAATTGAAAGTAAAAAAATCCAGAAAGAGTTAAGGAAGAATTTAGAAAATAAATTACTATTAGTGTACGGATGAAGTACTTAAGAAAGTAAATGTTGATGCAGTATCACGCCCAGATGGTATAGCATATGGAAAGTAATTAATGGATTGACAAAAGCAGTGTTTTGTAAATGTACTAAATGAATGGTTAATGGAAGAGTTTGTTAGGAAGAGTTATATAGTGGGATATTAAAATTTATATGGAAAAAGATGAGGAAGATTGAAATAAAAAACTAGGAGACTAATCACACTAAATAATACATATTGTAATTTTATTAGAATAACACAGAGGAGAATGGAGGGAAGGATGAAGGGTATTATGAAAGTCTTTAAAATATAAAAGGGAAGGGATCTCAAGTATCGTTAATGATTGTGAAAGAAGTTATGGATGATATAAGTAAAAGGGAAGATGTGAAACTTCTGGTTGGTGGTATTAGCAAGCCATTTGATACAGCAGGTCGTGATTTTTTGTGGGATGTTACAGAGAATATGGAACAGGTAATAGAATTATGAGAGTGTGTATGTCAACATATCAAAATAACAGAGTAACAGTGTTAGTGAAAGGGTGGCTGAGTAAAGCAATACGCATGAAGTGTGATCCCCATGAGTGGGATATTTTTTGCACTGGTAATGAATGCTTATAAAATGTAGAATTCTAGACATGTGATGCAAAAGGAGGTGATGATTCCAGTAGTTTTGAAGTAGTCATTATAGTTGTGGTTACTAAGAGTAGAATATGCATGGGAAGTGTTGGTTTGTCTGAATGGATGTTTAAAGGAAAAGGGAATAAAGATTTAAGGGTTATGTGATGTCAAAATTGCAGGTTTGTGTTTTTCAGATAAAGAAGTGTCTTTGCTAGAGATAAAATCTTTGAAAAATTATGTTTTTATGATGGAATGGGTGAGTTTGATAAAATAAATGAAAGAAGTATGTCTTCTGTGGAGGACATATAGATTAGCATTCAGGAAAGAGAATAATCTGGTGAATTCTGTATTAATGGGAAAAATAGCATATATGCCAAATGTTTATACGATTCCAGAAAAAATATGAAAAAGAAATTGTGCAATTAGATTTTTCTTTCCTATGGAGTTCAATATTAAACCCAGTAAAAAGAGGTGTGTTGTAGAAGAGTAAAGATGAATGGAGATTTGAGTTACTAACTCCAGTTGTTTATCCTGCTTCTTTAAACTTGCATAAAGAACTAACGTAGGTAAAGGAAAAAAATGAGAAATTAATGGTAAGAATGTTTAATTAAATATAAGTATAAAATGTTCTGGGAGATGTTGAGAATTAAAAAAAAAGAAAAATATGTAAATGAAGAAAATAAAATGATCAAAAAATTTTAACATGGAAATTACAAACTGATGAAATAGAAAAACAGAAGGATGTGGTATAACAAATGCAATGTAACAATATTATTATGTAAACCCATTGGAAAAATTACCGGAGAAAGTGATTTAAAGCCATTAAGGTAAGGAGCAAATGGTGCACGAGGGTAGTAGAGGATCAGGATTTCTTATGGAGACTGTAATAAATAAGTTACCAGCAAAGGGGAATATTAAATATATAAACAATACAGGTATGAAAATGATTATAAAAGCAAGAAGAAAGAATATGTGAGAAGAATAGATAATAATTTATTTTATGTAACATGAGTTATTTCAAATGAATGATTGAATGAAATTTTGTTTAATGGCAAATAGATTTTGGCAGGTTTACTGAAAAAATTGCATTACAGTTATAATATTGTGGGTTAATTATGGAAAAATAACACTGAGGATGTTATAAGAAAAATGATACATAGTAAAAAAATAGTAATGTGTTATGCTCTTGTAAAAATGTAAATATTTTTTTTTTAAATGTTGTGCTAAATAAAAGATCCCTACTGTTTTCGATAGGTACTGTGGGATCTTTTATATCCACGTGAGTTGCCATCATCTCAAGCAGATGAAACCTCAAGGATATACAAAGTTGTGTTTGTAATGTATATGTATGCACAAAACCTGTGTCAATAATTATACGTTTTGACTGCTTATATACAACTGTGTATGGGACTAGGTATAACAGTTGATATTTAAGTAAAATCACTGCCAGAGGACAATTCTTAATCAATGGGAATTAGGTGCAGCTGAATGTCTAACTGTGGTCTGACTCACAGATCTCTACAGACATCCTGACACAGACTCACTCCTTCCCAATATGAGGATGCATACTTGTATACTGGGTAAAAGCTACAAAGTACAGTTTTGTACCTACCATAAATGTAGATGTCCGAACTGGATAGCATCTGCAGTCATAACAAGTGGGTTGTCCTGTCGTCAGGCAGCCCTGCAGTCGGCCGGATTCCAAAGTCCGGGTCCGGCTTCGGCTGATGTCGCACTCCACCCGACGTCATCTCTGTTGGTCTTCGGGTATAAAAGCATCAGCCGACGCCATTTTCCTCAGTGTTTCTTGCCCCAGGTGCCAGTAGCCCTCTTGCAGGCTAAAATTTGGATAGATGCCAATGTTTCCAAATAGATAGAGGTAAACACAACAATAAGCATATATGTACATATATACAAACAAATACACCATAAAAGACTCCCCCCCAACAGCTAGCTATTAGGAGGGTAAACACCCTAGGAGTACCACAGAGGGGAAGGAGGGAGGGTAATCCTGACTGCAGATGCTATCCAGTTCGGACATCTACATTTATGGTAGGTACAAAACTGTACTATGTCCTTCATGGATGCATCTGCAGTCATAACAAGTGGGTAGAATACCATAGCCAACTAGGGAGGAGGATAAAAGTAGATTATGGTGTGTTTAGGATCCCTTGCAGTACAGCAGTGGCAAACCCTGCTCGGGATCTGGAATATAGAGGCAAATTATAATGCTTGGCAAATGTATGCACGGAGGTCCAAGTAGCCGCCTCAATAATGTCTTTGGTTGCCACTCCTCGTAAGAAGGCTGTGGTAGTGGCTGTTGCCCTTGTAGAATGAGGTCTTATGTTCTGTGGAATTGGTTTTCCATGGAAGGAGTAACAGTATCGTATGCAATTTCCTATCCATTTGGAGATTGTCTGTTTGGAAATAGCTTTTCCTTCCCTTCCTGTTGCATAGGCTACAAAAAGTTGGTCAGTCTTTCTGCTATTTTTTGTTCTGTCCAAGTAGTAGCGTAGCTGTCTATGTACATCCAAGGTATGCAGTATTCTTTCCCTCTGTTTTGTGGGTTGGGAAAGAAGGTAGGTAGGTGGATTGCCTGGTTTAAAGATACTCTGGATACCACCTTGGGCATAAATGTAGGATTAGTTCTCATGGACACTCTATCTTGGTGGAAGGTTAGGAAGGGTTGCACTGCCATTAAGGCCTGTAGTTCTGAAACCCTCCTTGCTGAAGTAATTGCCAGTAGGAAAGCAGTTTTCCATGACAGGTGTTGTAGGTCTGCTGTTGCTGCTGGTTCAAAGGGTGATAGTGTCAACTTTTCTAGCACAAAGTTTAAATCCCAGGCTGGTAATGGTGGTTTCCTTGGAGGTTTTACATTCTTGATTCCTCTGAGGAACTGCCTGAGCAAAGGGTGCGAAAAACAGGTGGATCAAAGCTGTATTCTGCTGAAATAGCTGATGCATGCATCTTGATGGAGGAGTAGGACAGGCCTGAATGAAGAAGTTCGCCAGATACTCCAGAATGTTAGGCATATCTATGTTTGACACATCTTTTCCTCTTCGGTACTCCAAATGACAAACCTTTTCCATTTTCCAGCATAGTTCCTTCTTGTTGAAGGTCTGCGTGCTTCAAGAATAATGTCTTTAACTCTTTGGGAAAGTTCTGGATTAGCTGCTGCTATGTGATGTTCCATGCAGTCAGTTGCAGCGTTTTAGGTTTGGATGTATGATGCTGTAGTTGTTCTGAGTTAACATCAAAGGCATCAGGGTATTGGCCACATATTGTTCCGAGACATGCTCTTCAGTAGTGGGTACCAGTGTTGTCTTGGCCAGTTTGGGGCTATCAGGATTATCCTTGGACGTTCTTCCTTGATTTTTAGTAGTACCTTGTGTATCAAAGGAAGAGGTGGGAATGCATATGCTGTTAGGCCTTTCCAGTTGAAGGAGAGTGAGTCCACTTTCCATGCTAGTGGGTGGAATGTCCTTGTGCAGAATTTTTGAGCTGGTGATTGAGAGGTGATGCGAATAGGTCTATCTGTGGCATTCCCATTTCTTTGAGATGGTCTTGAAGATGTCCGGGTGCAGCTTCCATTCGTGGGCATCCGAAGTGGTTCTGCTTAATATGTCTGCTAGAGTATTGTCTTTCCCCGGTACAAACATTGCCTGTAACTGAATGTTGTAGCTGAGTGCCAGGGTCCACAGCTCCAAGGTCATTCTGCATAGGGGTATGAATGAGTGCCTCCCTGTTTGTTGATGTACCACATGACTGTGGTGTTGTCTGTCCTTATCATCAACTGGCCCTCTTTGAGGAATGGTTTGAACTTTTGGATTGCCAGTTTTACTGCCAGCATTTCTTTTGGATTGATGTGCAGGTGAAGTTGATCCTGTGTCCACAATCCTTGCACGCATTTGTCCAGCATGTGGGTCCCCCATCCTAGGTCTGAAGCGTCTGTTGTGATGGTCTGGCTTGGTTGACATCTGCGAAAGGGTAGGCCTGGGTTTGACTGGCATGCCTGAGCCCACCATAGGAACTCCTGTTTTAAGCATGGAATTAGTGGGATTTCTGTTTCTAGACTGTGTCTGTGTTGGGACCATAAATTCTTTAGGTACCACTGTAGTTTCCTCATATGTAGTCTGGCAAATGGGACCAAGATTATGCATGATGCCATGAAGCCCAAGGCCTGCAGAAATTTTCTTGCTGTTAACTCGTTCAGTTTTGTTAGTGCCAAGAAGTAAAGAGGAAGTTCTTTTTATTTTTCTGTAGTCAGGAATGCCATTTGTTGTACTGTGTCCAATTCCGCGCCCAAGAATGTCCTTGTTTGGGATGGTATCAGCCTTGACTTTTGTAAATTGACTGTGTATCCCAGTCCTTGTAGCAAGTAAATGACCCTTTGTAAATCTGTTGTCAGCTTGCTTTTGTTGTCCCCTTGTAGTAGGCAGTCGTCCAGGTATGGGTAAATCTGAATTCACTGTAGTCTGCAATGGGCGATTACTGATGCCAGGCATTTTGTGAATACTCTGGGCGCAGTAGATAAGCCAAAGGGCAATGCTGAGAATTGATAGTGCTCTGATCCTGCAAGAAATCTGAGGTATCTTCTGCAGATTGGTCGAATGGGGACGTGCAGGTATGCCTCCTTGAGATCTAGAGTTACCAGCCAAGACTCCTTGCCCAGCATGGGAAGAAGTTGCTGTAGGGTCAGCATTTTGAATTTTGGGACAATGATGTATGTATTTAAGGTGGACAGGTCGAGAATTGGTCTCCAACTTTTTCCTTTCTTGGAACTAGGAATAGTCTGGAATAGAACCCCTTTCCTTGTTCTGCTGTTGGCACTCTTTCCACAGCTCTCATGTTTGCTAACTCCATTATCTGGCGTAGAGCCTCTGTTTTTTTGATTTGGAGGTAGATTTGGCATTCCTCTTTTGACTGGTAAAGTGTGGAAGTGAAACCGGTAACCTTGATCTATGGTTTGTAAAATCCACTTGTCTTTTGTTATGTAGTGCCAGTTCTTTGAAAATAAGGTTAACTTTCCGCCTAGAGGAGCTGCTATTTGTTCCCTGGTAGGCGGAGTTAGGATTAAGTCACTGTGGTTGTGCTGATGTAGTGGCAGTGGCTGCGTCTGTGCCTCTGTTGTTACCTTGCCACTGTCGTCCTCTGTAGGCACCTCCTCTGGATTGGTTTCTGCCTCTGGAACGTCTATTCCTGCCCCTTTGAAATTTTGTGGAGTCAGGAAAGGACCAATTTTGGCAGGCCAGTTCCTGCTAAACCTTGGGGTTGAACCTGCAAGAAATCTTTAACAGTTTGAACAGATTTTGCCTTTTCTTCCATTTTCTTCATAACCTGCTGGGCAGGTGTACCAAACAAACTTGTCTTGTCCATAGGAGCATCTAGCAACTTAGCTTTAACATGATCCGGAAAAGCTTGTTCCTTTAGCCATGCATGCCTTCTTATCACTGTGCCTGTCATGGCTGATCTAAATGAAGCCTCCAGTGCATCATAGCCACATTTTAAGGAATGGTTGCTAACCTGTTGTATGTTATTTACCATCTCTAATACATATTTCTTATCAAGAGATTCATCAGTGGTTAGTTTTTAGTTAACTGATCAAGCATAAACTCTTGGTATTGTATCATGTGAAACTGACAGTTTAAAGCTCTAGCTGAGAGAGTAGCTGAAGTGTAGACCTTTTTACCCCATCTGTCTAATGACCTTGCTTCCCTTTCAGAAGGAATAGGGTGTTTAGCTGTGGTCGCGGCTACTGCCTTGGGACCCTGGGATATAGTTTCTGGGTCTGCAAGTGGGGCCTTGTAAAGGTGGTGATGAGTATCTGGCACCCTGTAAAATCTGTCTGGTTTGGCAGGGGCTGGGGGTAAAGAATCTGGAGCGGAGCAAACATCATTGAAAGCATCATCCACCACAGAGAGAACAGGAGGTATAGCTAAGGGCCTGTGCTGTGGGAGGTGCAGAAAGGTCCTAAGTCTTTTTCTGGAGTCTGAAAAATCCTGTTGCTGCCATTGGAACTGTTCTCGCATGGCATGCAAGGTTTCCCAAAGGAGAATTCTTCTGGTGGGGAAGCAGCTGGAATGGATTCTTCAGCATCAGAATCTTCAAAATTGGAGAAGGGAGCCTCTGGCTGGTCAGTAATGTCTGATTCATCAGCAGAATCATCAGAAGACACTGGCTCAGGGGCTCTGCCCTAGGTCTCTTCTCTGGGGCTGAGAGGCCCTGTCTGGGTGAGATTGAGATCCTCTAATTAAAGAAATTAAATCTTCTGCCAAAGAAAGCATTTGAGAACTAGAAGAGGGCCTGGATGTGGGGGGTTTAACAGGCACTGATTTAGTAGTCTTGGCTGCTTTAGCCCTGGCGAAGGCCTTAATGGACATGGCTGCTGGAGGCCTAGCAGCACCACGTGCTGGGGTAGAGACATCCAAGGGGATGGTGTCTGATAAGTCAACCACCGTAGTGGGTAAAATTTCTGAGGTCGATTCAAGAGTTGTAGCAGGGGCCTCAGTTGTAAGAATAGGTTCAGCTGTACTTTGATCAGTTTTCTCGGTTTCGGCCGAAACCGAGACACTCGCGGTTTGCTTTACCGTGGTTTCGGCCGAAACCGCGGACCGCGAGTGTCGGTCTTTATCTTTGCGTTTTTTGGAAGATTGGGTAGTCGGAGGATCCGACGGCATAATGTACGCAAAATCAGTACCGAAAAACTGTTCTGCAAACTCCGACCGACGCCTAAGCGTTCGTCGGTTGAAGGAGGCACAGGCCGAACAGGCTGCTACGTCGTGGGCTGGGCCTAAACAAGGCAGACAGTAAGAGTGGAAATCTTTATGAGGTATTTGTTTCCCACAGGTTAAACAATTGTTAACTTTTTCTGACATCGGCTGAGGCAAGAAAGAGTCCCCAACGGGGTACTTAGCTTTAGAAGTCTTCGAAGTAGTATTCGGTAGAAGTAATCTCTGGATCCGACCGACCGGCACTTGCGAACAGCTTCTGCTTCGGGCGCCACGCGGCAAGAAAGACTGAGGAAAATGGCGTCGGCTGGTGCTTTTATACCCGAAGACCAACAGAGATGACGCCGGGTGGAGTGCGACATCAGCGAAGCGGACCCGGACTTTGGAATCCGGCCGACTGCAGGGCTGCCTGACGACAGGACAACCCACTTGTTATGACTGCAGATGCATCCATGAAGGACATCTGAGCTATGACATTTTTTGTTCTTTTTTTGTAGTGAAAACAGGACACACCCTATGGCAGGGAAGATATTCCTTGCCTTTAGCATTTTTTAATATATGGAGAGTGCCCGCTACAGTCCCTAGTCCTTTGCAATGCAGGGACTATGCAAACAAGAGTTCAAGAGGGGTGGACTCTCCTAGATACTGTCCATCAGCTGCTTTCCTCCTGCTCACTACCTCCATCCTCTGAAGGGTTGTCCTTTGCAAGACAACTGCTTCCATGAAAGAGTAGGTGGGTAGAATGCAGTACTGTACGGTGACCTTACTCAAACAGCCAATATTACAGTGAATTGTAGACACAAGGCTATTGTGTTGTTCATAAGGGTTACTGTTGCAGTGGAATTCCTGATCAATGCTATTTGTCTCAAATCAATTCCCATTCTGGATTGGTAAGCAAGTGTAAAGGCAGTTCCTGCAGTTTGTTCAGTTAAATGAGTCATCGCACGATTGCAGTCTAGCATTGTGCTTTGCTTCTTAGCTTGCCATCCAGTTTTACTGTTTGGAAAAGGTATGAATACAGAGCATCAAGTGGCTACTTTATGAATACTTTGATCCAAGAGATGCTGACAGAAGGCTGCAGATGTAGAGGCTATTATTGCACGGTGAGCTTTAACCTGTCCCTCCTGGTAAGGTCCTTTTGTGCTTTTCATAATAGAAGACAACACATTTTGATAGCCATTTACAAAGAGTTTGTTTTCACACTTGTTTCCTCTGTTTCCAATGACAAAGACCACATATAACATATAACTGGTCTATCTGTATAAAGCCTTTTGCCTTGGCTTGATTATATCATAGTTGCCTGTGGATATCCAGTCAAAACTTTCAACTGCCCCTCTTTATGTGGAACACTAAATTTAAGCCTAAATGGAGCTGCTGTTCTACTGTTTCTGTTTTGAGCAATGCCTTCTCTACCTTTTACAGTCTTACTGATTTAGCACCACTGTGGAAATGAGCCAGTGAAAGACTGATTTCCTGGACTGCATTATCAGTTGAGTGGTCTAGTCACTGATGCCCTTATTTTTCGTGCCAATGGATATGCGTTTTAGATGTATCAGATCTCACAGTATTTTTTAAGGCACAGTTGCCCGTCTATGGAAGACATAGATCTGTTAAGAAAGAAGAAACTGTGGCAAGCTTTTAACTATGTCTGTCAGAGAAATGACAGAGATATGCTAAGAAAGAGGTAAATGTAACAAGCTTTTGTTAGCCATGTCTTTGTCAGACAGCGGGGTAAAGAACCACCATTCAATGGTCGTGTACTTTACAGTGAATACTATGGCATACATTTCCATACTATCATCTGTTTAATTCACAGTGATGCTACAGTACCATGCAATTAGATGTACTTTGAATTATTTTAAATGAAAAACCTGATCTAGGGTGACACCTACACAGTTTTATAGTGACATAAGTTACCTTACTGCAGAGAGTTCTCTTGAAATAGATTTGTACAAACAGGAATGAAATGCATATTTAGTTGGAGAACTGCTGTTACTATTGTGTTGCTTGCCCATAAGATTGATTACTTAGACACAGAATTAGAAGGATATTTGTTATTTGCAGTGGAGGCTGTTTATATGCGTCCACAAGTTTAATGTTAAGGTCTCCCATTTTCTTTCAGTCACATTTCCACTGTGAGTACCTACCTTCTATCATTGTTCATAGCATTTTGCTTGCTACATGAAATAAGTGAAAGTGAGGTGCTCTATGCACCCATACAAATCATCTTTCCTATAGGGATGCAGCAAAGGATAAAAGATGAGAAAAGGAACCCATACTACGCCCTTGACTTCATGAAATAAGCAGATGCAGAATGCGAGATTTCCTCTCTAAGAAGACTGAGAGTTCAGAATACAAGCCTTTAACAGTTTTAAGCTCTGAAGCATATCACTTTAACAAAAAAATCATTTCTCCTGCTAGAACCATCACTTAACTTTATTTTTCTGCACCATCAGTGTCATCCTGTAACACAATAATAATTTAATATTCTAAATGTTTACCCCCAGGTTGTAAAATTTAATTTCTGTCACACCATTTCAAAGATGGAAAATTACATTTGAATTCTGAGTGCAAAACTGATGCTCTAATTCCCCTTCCTCACAGTATGAATTTATGCATAGTGAACATTTAAGTACTGTGATTTTAGACTTTCTGCTAAGAGTTTTGTTAAGTTTATCACAGGTTCATATGCAACTATTAGGCTAGCTGCTCATAGTGGGCCATTTTAAGCCTAGCCAGCTTCCTTTTTTGCACTCAAATTAATCTATCCCATTTGATAAAAGACTGGTCTTACCCATCCTGTGGTCGGTACTTATATATTACCCCAATGAGAAGAACTGAGATCATACCATAGATAATTTGAGGGGACCCATGCATGTGATAAAGCATTTAGAAGCTGCCTCTGTCCATTAGTAGCATATGACGCACTCCTGGAGTAAATTTTGTATTTCCCATCCATAGATCCAAGTTGCACTTGAATATGGACAAGGATGAGCTTTGTTTTACAGAGGTGGGGAGTCTGTTCCAGAGCAGAGGTAACCTCTGTGAGCTAAATCTGTCCCTCTGATGTTAAAAAAGAAGGTTTAGATGCCTAGACTGGGTATTTCTTATGCCAACTTACTTGCTGATGTGCAGTAAATCCATCAGTACTGGGTCCGACGATGCCTTGTGTGACAGACAAAGGTCAACTCTTAGCAGTCTGTGGGATACTGATTAAAGTGACAGGACTTTGAGACAATCCATATAGGACATATAGTTTAGACCTTGTATCTTTTTAATAAGGTATCTAGGTGGACGTTCCAGTTGTTGCATGTGGCTGGAAAGATACGTGTCAAAGGTGGCATTATACTCAATGGCAGGGAAACAATGACATCCCTCGATATAGACATAGTCCCATTGCTTATAAGCTGTGCAACATAGAAGGACTTTCTTATAACGGTGGATACACTGATTTTGATTACCCCTACTATGATTTTGAGGGCCCCCACCCCCTGTGTTGAGGGCTTGGCAAGAAATACCTAAGTTGTCTGGGGCTCTGTGACAGCCTTCAAAAGATATGTTCATTCTCAGCCTGACCATGTTCTTATGGAATACAGTGAAAGGCATCTCACATATAAGAGTGTGCAGTCTGGAAATTCTTCATGCAGATGTAAGCCACCAAAATGGGGACAAACAGTATATAAAATATTATTTTACAGTTTCGGCTGCTCAAATATTCACTGATGAATCTACTACTTGCATAATATGTACACCCTATCATTAATAAAAATAACAAAGCAGATAGTAACAAACCCAATAAACAACTGGTGAATCTACTACTTGCATAATATGTAAATTGCATCATTAATAAAAATAGCTTAAAGCAGATAGTAACAAACCCAATAAACAACAAATTTCTTTAATAAAATAACTTGATGCAGACAGTGAGGAACTCAACTAATGGCAACAGCATTAACAATGTTATATTCACTAATACAGGGTCTTCCTGCCGCTCACTAGAAATTATTTTGTCCTACTTTAGAGTCTGGCTATGAGACAGTTGCATTATGTTTTTGACTAAAAACAGTTGCAACTAGTTAAATATCTAATGTTCGAATTTCTGTACTGGCCTTTATACTTTATTTATTTATTTATTACTCTTTGTTTACTGGAAAGTCCAGGGCAAAGCTCCTTTTCAGTGGAGTCCCAGGGTGAAATGTTGCACATTACATACATTTGTAGTTTAATTTTGCAATTGTGACAGAACTGTAAATGTACTGCTAGATTTGAGTCTCATTTAATCATTATTGCACTTTTTCCATAAACAGTGTTAATAGAAATTTGTACATTTCTGCATGGTCCTGGGCCTTAGACTGTGGTAGAATTGCAGTAGGCAGAGTATTGCTTATTCTGCTCCAAGATTGGCACCTCAATGCTTTTAGGGCTGTTTATATTCCAGTTTTGCTGCTAGAGTCTTGTATTCTGCTTAGCACATAACCTGCTTAAAGTTGCATTCCAGTGCCCTTCTGTTCTTCCAATCTTTGTGTCTGCACTCCCACTGAGATGTTAATCTACAGTTACTGAAATCCTAACCTACTTGGGGTCATTGACCTGTAGCTCAGAGTGATAGGACTACAGCTCCAATACTGACATTGATTACACCCTTTTCTAGCTAGCCTTATTCTTGCAGCTTGAATTTTTCCCCAACCATCCCACCCTTTTCTTGTTGTGGTTTTAAAAGGCTGTATTCTCTGGCCTTCACCCCTCATGGTAATCTGACTTCCAAAATTCTTCCTCCTTCATCTTTCATCGCTGCCAGTTGTGTAAGCTATTTAAGTACTTTTCCCAACAATTTTCCATATGTCCATAATACTGAGTGCCCACCCAATCCCTCGTACACCCCACCCTTGAAACTGATCCAGTGAAAGATCTGACATCATGGATATGCACTATCCCAATTTCTACACAGCTTGTTTACTGGATAAGGGTATATTGGGGCAATGTAACAATTGTCTAATGTTTACTGCCAACCATTTAAAATAAATACAGTATGCAAGAGTTGTATATACACAATGTCCCTGGAAGCAAAACTCAGGCATGCAAACACTCATAATCTGTGAGAAACACACATGCTACATTCACCACCCATTGCATCTACCACACACATAGACCTAATTATACTGAGACACTTAAATGCAATCTTCCCAAACCCAAAATACCTACCAGACATTCCAACTGCAAAAATTATCCTCAGCAAATCTGAAAGCACTCAACAGAAACAACACCTAACACTACATATTCAGCCACACTCAGTGGACTCTCAACTATCACTACCCAGTACTCTAGTCTTAGGGGACTCTATTGTTTGACACACCAGGCTGAACAAGAAGAAAATAATGGTCAGTTGTCTAACAGAGGCCAGGATTTTTTTCCAAGTTACACATGCACTCAAGTCATTGCACCACAGGTACCAGTATGATTAAGCCACGTCCATGTAGGTGAAAATGAACTGAGATGTACCTCCCTAGACTATATGAAAAGAGTCATTATGGAGCTCTTGGACTATGTGTCATAGGCTGGTATGTGCCCACATTGAGCAGCAGTCTACCTTCACTAAGGTTGGTGCCAAAATAGAAAAAGATGATGACTGATTTTAATATTTGGCACAGTTTTTGATGTCATTCTTGTGGGATACAATATTTGCCAAATTGGGAGGAAATGACAAACATTTGTTTGCCAAGGATGTTCTGTACCTGTCTTCTCTAGGCTTTCAAATACTGGCTAAAACATTGTCCTCCACCACAAATCCTTTTTTAGACAATGCCAAACTGACAAACCTTACAACATATAAAAAAATCTACCCAAGGAACTGTAAAGTTTCAGTGCCAGGAGTCTAAAGAAGAAGCTCCACTCCGTTCAAGCTCTCCTTACCTGGGAGAATGCAGACATCTGTGCAGTTACCGAGGCATGGTTTAAAGCTGCAGATAGTATCCAGGCAAAGCAAGGCTTCAGTGCCTTCTGCACATTTAGACCAGCAACTGCACAGAAAGGGATGAAAGGTGGCGGTGTTTCAGTCGACATCAATAACAAGCACACCTCTAGGCTGGTTAAGCAGGATGGTGCACTAGAGTTCCTCCATTTCCAGATTACCATATACAAAGTCCCATACAGTATCCTAGAAAGCTATAGGTTACCCTTTATGGCCCACAAAACCCATAGCTCATACTTAGCCCTACTGAAGACTGTCATCATTCAACCAAATACAATACTTATGGGGGACTTCAAGTCACTCGTCTATAAACTGTGAATTCTACCAAACCCCAAATTTGAAGGTGTAGATATTCCTAGACTTTGTAAACACAAACAATCTGGAACTGTTAGTGCATACATGTACTAGAAGTACAAACATACTGGACCTGGTACTCACAAATATGGAATAATGCTGCACCCCTTCTGGTGTTGTGTCCTCTTTGGTAAGGTCAGACCACAAAACAGTCTCCTTCAAAATTTAAATTGGTTCTGTAACCACAGCAAACCTGCAGCAATTATAAACTTCTCCAAGGAAAAACTACCCTCTATTAAATGATAACTTCTCAAAATGTCAAGCCCCTCCAAACTCAGGTAACACAGCAGCCTATACAGAATTAAGCACTGTATAACCATGTCAATGACTGCATAGAGGCTGATGTGCTTACCAGAAATAAGCCCAAAACTAACTCAGAAAAAGAAAACCACCCTGGTGGAATCCAAAATTAAACAGGTTGTGCAACAAAAAAGTCATAGCTAAAATTAGGAAGTAAAACACCAAAAATTACAAAAAATTCTTATCAAACTGAATAGACAATTATGAGGACTAAAGTCCAACAAAACTAATTTTGTGGTAAAGATAGCATCCCAGGCCAAGGATACCATAAGTACTTAGCTATACCTGAAACCTCAAGAACAGTACACAACAATGTGCTGAACTGTTGGTAAACGGAGTCATGTTCACTGAACCAAGAGATATAACAAGTCTTCTGGCTAACAAATTCAATTCCTACCCCTTCCCTCATTCCCAGCCACTCCCCCAGGAAATATAACCTAATATAATCCCTCCATCTATCAGTAAGGAGCAGGTCTAAGATGCACTCTTTAAGGCCAAGAATACAATGAAAGATTGCAATGGTCATCTCTCTGCACAAGGGTGGACCATCAATGGAGCCTGGTAATTACAGACCCATTTGTCTGACTAGTTTCATATGCAAAGCCATGGAAAGAATCATTATGGAAATGACTAACCAATGAACACAGGAAACCTACTGGGCACAACCCAGTTTGGTTTCGTCAAAAACAGGTCATACCCACTGAACCTGGTTGACTTCATTGAGAAGATCACTAAGGCAATGGATGAGGGTAAAATTATTCATACTGCCTACCTTGACCTAGCTAAGACATTTGATGCAATACGCCATTCAGGCATTGTAAACCAGCTCACAGGATTAAGCAAAAAAAAAAAATACCTATGTAACTTGCTGGACAGCTAGCTGGCTCCTAGGACCCAGGAAGTTAAGACTCATGGCCAAGAAATGCATAATAGTACATTTTGGGAAGTCGGTCAACCAGGAAAACTACCTCATTGATAAAACTTCCCTAAAAGTAGACACAGCAGTCAGGTTTTGGGGACTCATGTAGACATCAACCTGGCCTTTGACCAGCATGTGCCTAAGATTGTAAAATAGCATTCTGTGTCACTCAACTTATAACTAAGGGCATGGCATCTAGGTCCAGAGAAGTCATCATACCAATATACAATCATGTCACCGTACACAGCCATCATCAGACCCATCATTGAGTACAACAGCCCCTTCTCTATGTACCTGACCTGGAGTATACAACAACTAGAGCATCCACAGAGGTTCCTAACAAAAAGAATATAGGGCATAAACACGGTGTCCTATGCAGATCAAATCAAAACCCTATCTCTATACTCCACTTCCTACAGACTGCTGAGAGGTGATTTATGTCTGGCATACAAGGCCTCTTTGCATCACTCTCTGATGGACATTTTGCATATCCACAAAATGAACAGCACAAAAACTACTAGATCTAAGGATTTAAACTTTGCTTGCAACTTAAATAGGACACGGAGTGACAGGTACATATCTCAGAGAATCCCCATCCTCTGTAATAGGTTTAACATCCATGTGAAGCAGAGCCCCTTCTTAACTATTCAAGTGTAACCGGGACCAGTGGATGGGTAATAGAAAATTCAGCCCTGGTCTGACACCTGTGTCTCTGACAGACAGCAGCCACCAAATCATGCCCTAACTAATATCCACACCTTAAAATAACCTCTAAGGAACAAAAACTCAAGGGATAAATTTGGGTTGCATGGCAAGGGTTATAAAGGCCCCAGTGATCATTAACCAAGTATAAACCTATGAATCCATGAATGACTTACCAAGTAAAAAATACATACATTCAGGATTATATAACTTAACAAATGATTACTATGTCACATACACTATCCCTAGGACTCAGCAATATGGCAGGTCAAGTGAAGTACTATGCAATGTAATCTGACATTTTCTTGTCACTTTCTATGTTTCATGGAAAGGGACTAAACTTGCATCTAAACTAAATAATATTGTACCCAAGTACAATACCATTTAGTTTGCATAAATACCTAGCCAAAATACTCCCATTCCATGAAACACAGAATGTATAAACAAATGTCAGATTGCATCACATACCTATAGATATGGTTTTGTTTGGACTGTAAGCTATAGATGGGATAAAATTCAAATACCAAGGGTCTTGATAACGGGGCTTTTACAGGTATAGGACCATTTGCTTGAGAAATATAGCTTCAAAGCAATTTTAAATTGTAGATAAAATGGCATACTCTGATAATTGCTGGAACTCAGTTCCACATTTTAGCAACATATAAAAAGTATAGACGTTGACCATTATGATTTTTGGGGTCTATATTACCAAAGCAAGAAACCGTATTCCCGAATACCTAAATGTCGACACCTATACCGCAAACCACGAAAATCCCAAACGCATTAAGCCGCGAAAAAAAAAATATCGAACTGTTAAGTCAGCCAACCCCACCACCTGCAACATATTACCTACCCAAAGAAAATAAATAAACCACACACATACACTAACCAAACCCTACTTCTAACCTAAGGTAAAGCACCAAAACCCTACCTCTAACCCTGTACTAAACCCCACATACACAACTAAATATGCACTATCCTTAACCCCTCCCTAACCATAAGGTCCATAACTACTGCACACTTCCCCTACAGACATACACCCAAACAAAATAAACAATGCACATACATACATTTAAAATAACCCTACTTCTAACACTACACTAAACCTTACATACATTACCTATCTATATGCTTACCTTAACCCAGATCCTAACACTAAAGTCTTATCTATCGCATACTTACCTTACGGAGCTATACCGCAGACGGGCCAACCAAAACAAATCGACATTTCGGAATTTGCGGTTTTGTACGTTCAGGATTTCCGTACTTCACACAATACGGGTCGATGTCTTCATATTCGCTCATATGGTTTTTCACGTTTGTAATACAGACCTGATTTTTGGACTTTGATCCTGTACTAGGTGTTGGTTTAATGGATGCAGTTCTCTGTGGTGGAGTGGGTGAGTGTCAGTTCAGTAGCTTGCTGGTGGCAAGGCATCTGTCTAGAGTACAGATGATGTTGTGGGCAGTCTTAATATGAGAAAAGGTCTTAGGTGAAATAATTCCAGCCAGTAATAGAGTGAAGGGTCACACAGTGATGTGCTCAGTTAATATGGTTACTGCAGACTTTGCAATTATAATGAAATTAAAAATACACTAAACAATTATGGAAAGGAGCTATTACATGGTATGCACAGAAAAACATTTGAAAAAAGAAAACACGGATTTTACAAAATAAAACCCTAAGATACTGAAACTAGATTAAACAACATGAAAAAGAAGCTTTAAATACATTCATCAAGTTGTTAAAAACAAAGGTTACTTTAATTAAGTCAGAAAAAAATAGGAAAGTGATATACTGATAAAACACAAAGGAATACTTTCTGATAATATATATATATATATATATATATATATATATATATATATATATATATATATATATATATACTCTCTTAAAGATTAAACAGCAATTTCCAAACAACACAAAGGGAGACACAGCTAGATTTTTGGGTAATGAACCAGTTATCACAGAAGATATCATTCACGCACTCATGAATAGAAATCAAGAACATCAGTTTTACAGGACTTGATAATGTTATGAAAGCTTTCCAACACAACAGGAAAAATAATGTTGTCAGACCCTTTGTTTCATTAGAGAAGAATGGTTATAAACCAGAAATATATCAACAAGCAGTGACACTTCCTTCCTAAAATAGGCAGCTACTTTAATTCCAAAAACCATCAAAGCATTAGTTTAACATTTGTAACTCAAATTAAAAGACAGAGTAATCTTTCTTTTGTTACAAAAGGAAATGGGAGACTTCTTGCTCCTAAATCAAAATCAGTATAGGTTTATTAGTGGATAGTCCTGCTGTTGCACATGGTATCATTCTTTGAACAAGTACCTACTGTCATTTATGATGGTCTGACAGTTTGCACAGCACATATGTTTTTGGAAAATTTGACCCAGTCCTGCATGCATATTTGATACGTTGTAGAGTTTAAACATTAATTGCTAATAAGAGTGCTAAATTTTAGGGAATATTCTTAGGTACCGTGTTTGCTAATCACAATCTGGTATTTTCTTTTCAGAGGCAAGACTGGGCAACCACTTGGATGGAAAACATCTGCAGATGATACAAGGTGGGGCATCAATGCTATTGCCACAGCAAAATGAAGTGATTCTGTAGGGTATCTACACACTGTATGCTCAGTCTCATACTTTTTGTAAAGAACTGTACCAGCTTTGCTTTGAGAAAAAGCATGTGAACACATTATGAAATACTTCTGTCATATATTTAGTATAATCATTGTCATAAAGGACAAATATAAATTTACAGATGACAGTCTTAGCTTTGCTTGAAATATCTTTAGACTCGAGAGGTAAATTATTGCAGACAGCTCATTTAATACTAAAGATGTTCAGAATGACACTGAAAACTGTGTCACTTTACTCTCTGCTTTAAAAGGGGTAAACTCATATACAAACTCATCTCTACACAGGAGCCAAAATCAAATTCATTGTAGCAGATAACATTACTTAAACATTTGCCACCCACTACTCCTTTTTTCCTTCACAATTGTTTTTGTCCCGGAAGTTTATTTACAAATTGATGTAATCGTCTTACATTCCTCTACATATTATAACTGCTACATTTTACTTTTCATAGTTTTGTATACTATTTTCTCTTCGTTTTTTGCCTACACAGTAATACCTTGCTTTTACTATGTGCATCACTATTGTTTCTTTATTTTTATTTTTTTTTTTCTGATTGCAATAACATTTTCCTCATGTGTATCTGCAGTCTAACCTAGAAAAAAATACACACTAATAAACAAACAAATAAATAAAATACATATAAAATAATTTATTTGTTCATTAACAGAGCACAATGCAACTTTTTTGTACTTACACAATGAAACAAAACACAACTAGAGGGAAGTTCAAGGGTTTCTCAGAATAGTAGGGCTACAAGATGAAAACTACAGAACTGCATTAAGGAAGTTTTCAGTATACTTAGTTTCACATGGGCACCTGAAGGGTGATCTGTACCTGGTTTTCAAGCAACAGTTGGAATCACTTATATTGACACACTATGTCAGAAGCATTATTTCATGCACCTTGGCAGCAGAATCATTGTATTTTATTGTTCACCTTGGCTCTAATCAATAATCATTTCATGTGGTTATGCATATCAGAATGCAATCTTCCTAAAAAATGTCATCCTGCAATAATTCATCATTTAAAGAAAAACTGAAGAAATATTTAGTGCTTCTTACTATATTTTCGGGATTTCCATAATAAATCTATTTTGTTTTTCATCTTCTTTGTCCACATCCTTAGTTTAGATCCCTATAATATGAAAAAGCCTATAGCCCATATGACGTAACCCAATCCCTCAGAGCCACACTCTCCAGGGATGTAAACCTTGTCATCACAATAAACAAAACATGCTGGAGGGATAGGTTCCTGACCCAGAGACTCCCCAGACTCTGGAATAGATTGCCCATACATGTCAAGCAGAATGCCTCTTTGGCCCTTTTCAAAAGGAACCTTTACGATTGGATGGGAGAAAGGAAATTCACCCCGAGGATCATGTCAGTCGCCCTGCTAGACAGGGGTCCAGGGAAGTAAATAGTGTGGGAAGAAATAGTCAGGGAATTGTTATGGCTAGGCTTCTATAGGCCCTAGGGCTGACAGCCTAGTACCAACCTATGAACCTATGAGCCATTGTAGAGTCAGCGTCTCTTTAACAGAATAGCTCTGATCTGTGCTCACTCTAATCTTGCAAAAGCTATACATTGTCCATTTATATTTTCTTCAAAACATAAGAACTTAGGACAATACTTGGCAAGCAGTCACAGGAACTAAAATACACCGGGCCATATACACCTTTAAGAAGACACACTTAAAAGTTCTTGCCGCTCTTTACAAAAACTCAACAATGTCCCCATCTCAAATTGAGCAGGACAATGAAACAGTGAAGTTTAGTTAAGTGTTCAAAAATGTCATCCTTAAAAATAATAACTGTCCCCCCTCCCAACTCTTGCTGGTTGTGAAAGTTGTCAGTTCTACTCATTCATTAGTGACTGGTACCTTCCACTTCAAAGAGCTAAATGGGCAGATTGCATTTGTCTGTCTGCAGCTGGTGACACAGAGATTAATCTTGTACTTACGTAGATAAAAGTAACACTTTTTGGCCAAAATAAGGGTATTTATTGGTCTGTTTATGTAGTATTGCAAAATAACTCATCTTTCTTCTTCATATACAGACTTTTCCCCCCAAAACTAACTCTGACCAATGCTGACCAAGTTTGAGGATGACTGCAAATCTCATTGTTGTCACAGACATGATTGAAAACTGATTTTCAGATTGCCAGGAGGGCCTAACAAATTTAAATAAATGACAACTGAACCATATTCTTAATGCAAATGCTAAGAAATGTAGTATTATATCCCTTGGCAAACATGGGCACCCATACACCTACCATGACAGACCTTTAAAAACTTGCAGTTATTAGTGACCTGGGAGATTTCATTGAACTGTCCTTTGCTTACCATGTATCCACACTGACATTAGGAGTACCTTTTGTCTAGCTTGACTAAGTACCAGCAGTATAATTTTTTAGGTAAAGGGAAGTTATCATCCCTCTCTACTCCTCCCATATGAAACCCATAATAGAATTTAATGTTTATTTTGGAACAAACTTGTTAAATATATAACTCAGGCCAAAAGACTGCAGCATTTCTCCACTAAGAGAATCAAGGGCATGTCTTCCTTGTGCTACACAGACTGACTCTTTCTCTCATCTCTGTTTCCTACAAACTAGAGGAGACCTCTGCCCTGCCTACAAAGCCTCACATAACCTCATATTTAATCCTCTGCAAATCTGCAAAACAAACAACACCCTAAACACCTGGAACTCAAAGGAACTAATACTTCTCCTTCAGCATAAATAAGACCTGTAGGTACTCAATGAAACCAAGACCTGATGGTGAGACAGATATCCCACTTCAAAGAATCCCTCTTTTATGATGAGACTTCCCTGAGATTTAAAGCAAAGTATATCCTTACCCTCTTTAAGCACAGCCTAAGCACAGCCTGGATAAATGGATGAAAAACTATAAATTAATTCCCTGGTCTGGTCCTTTGTTGAAAAGGGATGAAATTAGGTAGTAGTGGTAGGATACTGACAAAATGGGATCCGGAGACCTTGCGACAAATAATCCACCTGATCAACAGTCCAGTATGAACTTTTGAACCTACGGTGTTACTTAAAGAACATTTTAATACTATACTAGTAGTTTTGCAATTTACCTGCTCATTTCACTTTCACATAGTATTTTTTTATCATATTAATTTATTGTTGTTTGTAAAACAGCTGAGCCATCTCTCACTACCCTTGTTAGTATAAAACTTAAGGATTCACATCTCTGTTACTATGAATTGTTAGGAACGGTAGAGAAAAAAAAACTTGAGTCTAGAATATCAGGAAACATGTGACAGCTGACAAAGAAAATGAGAGCGTAGGACGCCCCGCAGGTACACAAGTATTAGGTTACCAACATCAGTTTAAGAATTCTTTGTAACTGAAAAAAGTAGCATTCACTGTAGCACATTTATGTACATAAAATGTAAACTGGTGCCTTGGCTTTTTGACTTCTAAAGGAGAAAGACGTTCATTAAAAAATGAATCATATAAATAGAATAATGCCGCAAACCACATCTCAAGATCAGTTGGTGACAACATCAAAAAACTTTCCCTCTTAAATGTGTTTATAAATTCAATATGAAAAATAATATGAGCATCACACAGAAAAACAGATGGTCAAATTCATAAAACTTTTTCACATGTTGGTAAGAGAACTTACGCAACCAGCAGCCCAGCACAAGGTATGTGTGATTCAGAAAACAAAGCAACACAATGTGGCCACATGAAATAACCATGGTCTGCTGTGTTATTACTAATAACCACATAATGAAACCCTGTGTATGGTAATGAGGCAAAAATCATGGGCAGAATGACTTAGAGTAGTTTAACACTGCACAGTGATGCTGCTCTAGTTCTGTACATGACCAGATTCTAATGGTCAGGCAATGTAAGGTTGTGCAGTGTTAGGAGTTGCTATATCCATTGTAAGCAAGTATATGCAAGAGGCTGTTAAAGCAGTCACTGCAGCTCATGGTATGCAACTTTGCCCCTACAGGTGCCAGGTCTTCAGACAGCTCTTAACATTTCATGTCCTCCTTGACAATGACATAGTTGACTGGTACCATGTGGACAGCGACAACATGCATCAAATAATGGACATGTGTAAGCCTCTTCTCCCATGGAAACTGTACAGTAGCCACCCCAGTGGATAGAAAGGTATATGTGGCTTTGCATATATTAGCATATATTAGCTACAGAAACTGTTCAGTGACCCACTTGAGACACAGTTAGGGTATCTCAGATATTTGCATCAGGAATACTTCAGCAGTTCCTCAACTTCATGTTTCAGCTTGTTAGGAAACATATGTGGGTCCCATGTACCACAGAGGAAAATGAAAGCATCATGCAGGACTTCTGCTCTATAGTCCACTTTCCTAAGGTATTGGGGGTCATAGGCTTTACCCATATTAAAACAAATGCCCCATCTAGTGAACTGTGAAGGAGGTACATGAACAACAAAGTGTATCAATCTATCAACTGTCAGGTAGTCTGTAACGCCCAAGATATCATGTACAACAGCAAGCAACCCAGGCAGTTTCCCAACTTCCAAACATGGCGTACATGTGATCTCTATCAACAGTCTGTGAGGTGTAACTTCCCACACAGACATCTCGTAGGTGATACTGGATATGCTTTGGAACTTTGGTTCATTAGACCCATCAGAAATTCTCACAAACAAATCAACTAGTTACAGCCATGCCCATGCACAAATCAAAAACATCATAAAACATGTTGCTGAAATCACATTCTCACTTCTGAGTACATCTGGTAGTGCACTGCAGTATGACCCCACCACATCTGCAAACATTTAGGAAGCAGTTACAGCAGGATAACCTTTTGCATGCACCACAGTTCCCAGCACCACAAACAGTGCCTGCTGAGACAGACAAGGATTCAGAGAAGGAGCAGACAGAACATTATGACCATGCCAGATAGAGGTGGCACAGTCGACTATAGGACTAGCAAAGAGGCAATGTATTGCACATAGGTTTACAACATAATTACATAATTATACAAAAACTATGCAAATATATATATATATATATATATATATAGAGAGAGAGAGAGAGAGATATATATATATAAATAATAAAATGACGAATAAGAAAATACCTGCCTAAGTTTAACCATGCATAGGCTGGCCATGCTGTGCATCAGACATAGGCAACCCATGTAACAATGTAAAGATGTTATCATTTGCACAGGTGGAGAAGGGAGTACATATCCATATAAGAGCTAAACAGATGCATATAATAAAAATGATGCATACAAAAACATCAGACTGTGCTTACCCATGAAGAAACTGACAATGCTGTGCATCACAGACAGACATCCCAAGTAACTAGGTACAAAGAACAGGGGACAGTTTTCATTATTTGTACAGGTGTTGGAAGGCAGTTCAGGAGCGCATGTGTTTCACTTTGAGTTGGTGATAGTTAAGGTGGATGTAAATTTGTACTTCAGATGAGACATTAAACTGCTGTGCTATCAGCTTGAGTTGTGGGTAGCTAAGGTGGATGTAAAAGATCCTATGGCACATATCAAAAAGAGTATGGGGAATTCCCTGATGCATGGCCACATTTCTCCTAGTAGTATAAATACCTTGGGTCTTCCCCAAAAAGACACTAGTAGCCTAGTAGTCTCTTTTCAGGGACTGCTAGCCTAGCGGGACTAATCTGATCAACAGATGATAGGTAGGTAGGTAGATATATAAAAAGAAAAAAATGCTTCTAGGGAAGATAACAGAACTGGTATGGGGGGGGGAACTGGTATGAGAGGGGGGGGGCAATGCTGGGAAATGCCAGAGTTAATGGATGTGAGGGATGTCCTGGGGGCTGTATGTGTGTGCGTCTGTGTGTCTCCCTCCCTCTCTCTTTCTCTGCAAAGACCCAGTCACAGCAGGTGGTGCAGGACTGAACTGTGGCCTACTGGAGAGGTCCAGGGCATGAACTACAGAAGGTTTAGTTTCCTATACACACTCCCGCTCATGAGTACTGGCTCAGTCAGGAGTTGTCCCTGCTGTCCATAACCTTGGCTAGATGTCCATGTGCTGCTGGACAGAGATTGACATCTGCTGGAGAATGTGCTAGCATGATGATGACCATGATCACTGGGATGGACTCTCCTGTGTGTAAGCCCATTCACTGTATAAGGAGTTACAATTCCGTGACACAGTATCAGTATCTTAGCTGTTTTTTGTGGTCTGTTTCAATAGATATCTGGATACAGAAAGCCTATAAGTATATTTTTTGTCACTTAATCTATTATCAGTGATAGTCACCAAAACTGCTGCATTTATTAATTTGCTTGAGATTGCTTTTCTTGATGTCTGCATTTTGTTTTAGTTAACAAAACTGCTGCATTTATTAATTTGCTTGAGATTGCTTTTCTTGGTGTCTGCATTTTGTTTTAGTTAACAAAACTGCTACATTTATTTATTTGCTTCAGATTGCTTTTCTTGGTGTGTGCATTTTATTTTCTGTTTTACTGATAGTTAACAAAACTATAGTGCTGTTATTTATTTGCTTGATATTTCTGGTCACTGTCTAGATCCTGTTCAGCTGGTTTCATAGTGGGGGGTTTTCTACCTTCTTTTAAAGCCAGCGTATCCAAGGTGTGAGCACAACTTTTTGTGTTATCTAATTCTGAGGCTCTTAAGTTTTCCTTTATACTACTGTATAAGGAGTTACAATTCTGTGAGACAGTATCAGTGTCTTAGCTGCTTTTTGTGGCATAGCTGTGACTGATTCCATAGACATCTGGATACAGAAAGCCTACAAGTATATTTTGGCACTTAATCTGTTATCAGTGATTGTAAACAAAACTGCTGCATTTATTAATTTGCTTGAGATTGCTTTTCTTGGTGTCTGCATTTTATGTTCTATTTTACTGATAGTTAACAAAACTGTAGTGCTGTTATTTATTAGCTTGATAAACATTTCTGTAGTGTTTTCTGCCTAAAATACTGTAGCTAGTAGCTGTAATAGTTTCCCACCCTCTCTCCTCTTATACTTGATGGCTTTGCAGTTCCCTGCCGCTACTGTAAATTTGATCTGGGACACTCCTCCCAGTGTAGTGTCATTAGCTCATTCTACATAATACAGAGATAATATTTGAGAACGCCATCTCACATAGGTTTATAACCTTGAATTATCTTCTGTTCCTTCTTTCTCCCTTTCCACTTTACTTAGAAAAAACTTTGCTAGAATCTCCTTGTGTTCTGACTGAGTGTGCTTCTCAAACAATCTGGAAATATAGAGCTGATAAGTATATTTTTGGAACTTTTAACTGCTCAGAGTTGAATAAAACAATCACTGAATTCAGTTCAGAATACAGTTTGAATAAATTGCATTTATTTAAGCTGCATTTGCTTTAACACTGCAATTGAATTGTTTTTAGGGCTGTTTTAGCTGTTTTTCTGTAAAAAAAAAAAAAAAAAACTTCCTGCCTTTCCGGTAACTACTCTAGTCCAGATAGACATTTGCTGTATCCAGGACTGTTTGTAAGCTTCTGAGCCCCCAAAGCCTTTCTGTGTTGGAGGGAATTGTAGTAAGAATCTTTATGTTCAACATCTTTGTATCCTGTATAAGAAGGGTTAAAATGTGAAACTGCATTGCGTGCAAAGAAATAAGCTAAAATGAGTTGTTTTTCTTGTAAGGAATTTGCTGACCAGAAAGGAATGCACAGATGTTACCTTGGTCCAGGCACAGGCCTATCTTGGGACTGACCTCTAACCAAGGAGGAGTGCATAGATGTTGCCTTGATGTAGGCACCAACTTATCTTGTGTCTGACTTTTGACCATCTAAGGCTCCAGTGAGTGAATTTGTAGCCTTGACTGAAATTCCTTGTCTAGTAACCAGCTGCTGTGTATGTGCAGAAGAGGGTATAAAAACCCATGTAAAGTGTACAGAAATTAGACTGCTGACATACCAAGAACTTTGTGGCAGGTCTCCATGCATGTAAAATAAACTCTTTTTTGGCCTACCTTTTTGCTGCGTGATTCTTCCAGTATATGTTAATAGTATTAAAATCTTTTGACATTTCTGGCGCCCAAGAACGTGGGGCCACCTCTTCACGGTACGAATCGCATAAGAGGGACTGAAAAACCTGTACAGGAAGGGGAGAACGAATCTCGGGCTCCCTTGAACGGAAAGACCTCCGAAGAAGTCGTAAGTAGAGGCCAGTCACTCTTAGATTCGATCCGTGGGACGGTGACGAACGAGGGCGGAAGATCCACAGTAAGGTAAGCTTTTTTTATTTGTAAAAGTTTTTTAAGGGACTAGTCATAAAGGAATTTCTTTTGTTTAAAATTTTACAAAAGAACCGGTAGAGATCTCAGGAAAAAGGAAACAATTTTTCTTTTAAATAAGAAAAATGGGAATAGGAAGCAGTTGTTGTGTTAGTAAGGGCTGCTTAAATAAAAGGACTGAGGATGAGGAATATATGTTTAAATTACATCCGAAAAACTTGAGATATATGAAAAAATGGAAGAAAAATTATGGGTTTAGTGGTACCTTAAATAGATCAGAATGTCAAAATCTAGTGAGAGACCTGCGCAGGGACACAGGAGGTAAGGTTAAGAAACAAAAAAGGTAGGATTTCCTCAAGCACAAAAATGGTTAGAAGAAGCTAATAAGAGATATAAGGAACAATTTTCAAATAAGGGAAGTGGTGGCTCGAGTGCAAAAGGTGCATTTTTTGCCCACAAAGAAGATGACGAAACATCTATTGTCTGTTGTAAACCAACAGCCCCACCCTTGTATCCTGACGTCACTAAAGACAGGGTTAGTCCACCCCAGTATCAGGAAGGTGACACAGAGAATCAGGATAAAACTGTACCCCCTGTAGTACTGACAAAACAAGTAGGTGAAACCCTGGAACTCCGGAACCGTAATATAGATAAATCAGAATGGACGCGTAAGGAAGCTGAAATGCAAGAAGCTGAATCAAATACGGTAGCTACAGACTCATATCCTCTTATAGAAGTAGCAAACCCACAGGCAGGAACACCCGGTCAAGGTCCCACTATTTTAGTTTACCGACCTTGGACACGGGAAGACATCCAAAAAGCTGTGGAGGGCATACCACACCCAAAATTAGACATGACTAAATTTTGCGATGACATTGCAGGTATGATGGAAAGTTACAAATTAAATTCCATTGAACTGGAACAGGTAATACGCCAAATCTTAGGACCAGATTGGCACTTAATTTGTGGGATTGGGATCCCCTGACTAGGGCAGATAGTAAACCACGTGCTTTTGGTTCTGAAACATATAAGACACAAACACAGGACTTGCTAAAGCGTATTATGAAACAGTGGAAGCCTAAGGCAGATTGGACTTGTATTAATCAGTGTGTACAAGCTGAAGATGAAAAAGTAGATCATTATTTACAAAGACTTAACCAGTGCTTTGATAACCATAGTGGAATGGACAAACCACCCGATCAAAAAAATGATTCACCTTATGAACAACAGTTAAAAAATGCCTTTTTAAAAGGATGTAGAACTGCAATCAGTAACTTCATTCACAAACATATGATAGACCATAGGACGGCACGTCTGCAACCCTTACTGGAGTATGCAAGACATGCAGAAAAATATTTAGAAGAAAAGAAGCTATTTTACAGGCACCAATGCCCAGTACAAAAAAAAGAAATGATGTCATTTTTAGGAATAACAAATTTTTTTCGTAGTTGGATTCCCAACTATGCAGAGGAAGTAAGTTCACTTTCAGAACTTATTTTCGCACTTCCCATGGCAGCACATGACGTGCTGCAATGGACAGATAAGGCAATACAGGCATTTACTAGGGTAAAGCAACTGATAGCAGAATTTGCAACACTTAGCTTCCCTGACTATACAAAACCTTTTGTTCAGACAGTAGATTGTAAGCAGGGCTTTATGACATCGGTTCTGTTGCAAACTTATGGGGATAAGTTGAGACCATTAGCTTTTTATTCCAGTAAACTGGACACAGTGGCACGATCGTTGCCACACTGTGTACAAGCGGTTCCCATTCAGAAGCCTGAAACATCATAAGCCTGAAAATCAAAATCCTGAAACCAAAAGCCTGAAAATTTAGAATCCTGAAAACTCAAAATCCTGAAAGCCCAAAATCCTGAAAGACCAAAATCCTGAAACTCAAAATCCTGAAAACACAAATAATGCTAATATGTCACTATAAAGACACTAATATCTACCAACTGACCCTGACCCTAACCCTAACCCTAAGGTCCGTCACTATCGCACACTCACCTGACCCGCGCCCTAAACCTAACTCACTTAAACCGCCTAACCCCAATATTTGTCACTATTGCATACATGCCTAACCTGCCTAACCCTAACTCACTTAAACCGCCCCTAACCCTAAAATAAAACCAACCGCACACTTACCTGACCCCAACGCATGACCTAACACCACAGGGCTAACAATAGCAAAGCCACAATGACATCAGTATGTCTATTTTGTGTTTTCAGGATTTTGAGTTTCAGGATTTTGGTCTTTCAGGATTTTGGGCTTTCAGGATTTTGAGTTTTCAGGATTCTGAATTTTCAGGCTTTTGGTTTCAGGATTTTGATTTTCAGGCTTATGATGTTTCAGGCTTCTGAATGGGAACCGTACAAGCAGTAGTCGCAGCTGCACTGGCCATGCAGGCGTCTGCAACCCTAGTTTTGTTTCATGACCTTACCTTACGAGTACCGCACTCTGTCGTGGTAATACTTCTACAGGATAAAGTTACCTTTCTCTCTCCTAGCAGACATTTGTCCTGCATGACAACGTTGTTATCACAACCACACATGACCATTGAGCGATGCACTACTCTTAATCCAGCCACGCTGTTACGTACAGCTGATGACGGTGCCCCTCACGTATGTTTAGACTTAATACACTCTAATGTCTTACCAAGACCAGACCTTAAGGATCAGCCTTTGGCAAATTCAGATTGGACCCTGTTTGTAGATGGGTCAGCACGTAAGAATGAGGCAGGTATTACACAAGTGGGTTATGCAGCCACAACTGAGACTAAGGTACTAGAGGCAAAACCTCTCCCCAGGAACCTGTCCGCACAAGCGGCTGAATTGATTGCTTTGACCAGAGCATGCACCATTTCCAAGGATAAGGCAGTTATTATCTACACAGATAGTCAGTATGCTTTTTCCACGGTCCATGTCTTTGCACAGCAATGGAAAAATAGGGGAATGGTTACGGCCTCAGTAAAGGAAATAACCCACAAGGATTTAATCCTTAGCCTCTTACAAGCTGTCCAACTGCCACGGGGATTGGCCATCTGTAAGTGCGCAGCACACACAAATGCCAAGGATCCAGTATCACTTGGAAATGCACTAGCTGACAAAACTGCAAAAAGTGTAGCCTTAACCTCTACTTTTGCACTCGAGACCACACAGAAGGAACTTCATCCTACAGATAAATTTGATCTACAAACTTTACAAGTAATGCAGGAACTTCGTACAGTTCAGGAAAAACAGCGATGGGTTAAATATGGGGCTATTCAGAAGCAGGGAGTTTTTGTAGGTCCAAATGACAAGTATGTTTTGCCAACGAACCTTTTTAGGTATGCCTCATTAGTGACGCACGGCCCATCGCACCTGGGCCCTGCTGCCATGGTTCAAATGATCCAGCGAATTTTCTGGACCAAGGGCTTTATAGCGTATGCTAAACAATTTTGTTTATCGTGCCTGCTTTGTGCACGATACCATGGTGGTGGGGTACGGATCACTCCAGCAGCTTTCCCGCTGCCTCCATATCCATTTCACACAATCTGTATGGATTTTATTGAACTAACTCCTGTTCAACAGAAGCGATTTGTGTTAGTCATTATTGCTTACTGTACTTATTTCCTTGTTTCACTTGAAAGAAAGTTACTGTTTGTCGTTTTTGCATTTAGTTACTTGTAACACATTGCACTCAAGTTACCTGGCACTTGCTCACTAAAGCAATTATATAAGTCAGTACTAAATATTAAAAGCACTACACCCTCACTCCCCACTGGCCCTTGTTTTCAATTATTAAGGAATTCCCAATATTATTCTAGCATGTCCAAAGGTCAGTTGTCAATCTCCTCTCCGGTCCAGCTGGTGAATCTGGGAATCTTGAGGCAATGTTATAACTGCCTCATGTACACAGACAACCCTCTCCTCCTCCGACATAACACAAATACTTGCGAGAGATGCAGCTATTTAGCCAAAATGGAGGCTGAGCTCTCTCAACTCAGGACTGGCAAGACCAGACAGGAGGAGAAGGCAACTACACACACCACAAAACCAGCCTCACATAATGCTACCACACGACTGAATCAAACACATAAACACACAAAGACATACTCGGAGGCTCTGAGTAAAAATTTACCTAAACAGCAGAGGCCTCCAAAGCAGACACCCAAACAACTGCTACCTCAAGACACCCCACAAGCAACACATAAACCACAAAAGCAGTGTGCAAAGCAGTCACAGCCCTTAAAGCCAAATACAACACCAAACATACTTGTCATAGGTGACTCCATAGTCAGACACACTGACGTCCCACTCACCAGGCTGAACAAGGAGAGGGTCACAGTAAGCTGCCTATCGGGCGCTAGAATCCGCCACATAACAAAAGCACTGGGTCACTCCACGGCAAGTACAAATATGACACAGTCATTGTCCATGCTGGTGTGAACGACCTGAGACGTACCTCCCTGGACTACATGAAAAGAGACATAGAGGAGCTCTCTGATTATGTAGCCCAGGCAGGTATGACCCTAACCCTGAGCAGTATCCTTCCTTCACCAAGAATGATGCCACAATATAGAGACAAGATGATCAGCTTTAACAATTGGCTTAATGTCTGGTGTCATTCAAAGGGGATCCAGTGTCTGTCTGCCTGGGATGACATGCTTGACAAGCCACGCTGCTTCGCAAGGGACGGCTTGCACCTGTCACCCTGGGATTCCGGATATTGGCTAAGGCTCTTGCCACCCTATAGTGCCTTTTTAGGCAAGGCTCAAATTCTAAACCTACCACCCTAGAAAACAAAAATGGGAAGAAACTGAGGGTAATGCTGCTCAATGCCAGAAGTCTAAATCTCAAAATGCACGCACTCGAGGCCCTTCTCAGTATGGAGAACATCGATGTCTGTGCTGTAACTGAAACCTGGTTCAAGGCTCCTGAGAGCATCCCGGCACTATTAGGTTTTACCTCATATCATGCATTCTGGCCTCAAAACCCGGACCACACCACAAAAGGAGGGGGTGTATCCATATTCATAAAGGATACCCACACCTCCAGGTTGGTGGCAACGCATGAAGCTTCGGAAACCATCCAGGTGCAACTAACCATAAGCAAAACTGCTCTACAAATTGTAGCATGCTACAGGCCACCCTCTCAAACTCAGGAACACCACACAGCCTTCCTGAAGACACTGGAGGGTATAAATGTATCTCCAAACACCATCATATTGGGTGACTTCAACTACCCGAATATAGACTGGGAACATTACTCAAGCCCTAACTTTCTAGCCCAACGGTTCCTGGAGTTCATAAATTCAAATGCCATGGAACAGCTAGTCACTGTTCCCACGAGAGGAGAAAATATACTAGATCTCATTATCACAAACATGGGGACAAAATGCTCCACACCGGAAGTATATCTCTCATTGGTGAGATCTGATCATAAACTAATCTCACTGGAAATCCACATCCCACCCCCACCCCAAACAAAAAAGACGACAGTGAAGAACTCCTCTAAAGCAAACTTCACACTACTCAAGACTGGTGTGGTATCCTTCAAGGCCCCTGAGACAGTGGAAACCACAACCCAAGCTGCGGAAGCCCTTACAAATGCCTTCTATGAACACCTCCAGGACTGCATGGATCAGGCAATCCCAAATAAAACCAAGACTCTTTCCACAAAGGGCAAACGTCCAGTCTGGTGGACCCCAGCCATTAACAAACTTTACAATAAGAGGAGAAAGCTATTACATGATAGAACAAAATCCATAAAAGGGAAGTCACCCTGATCATTATTAGTAAAAAATACGAGCACTCATAAAATCAACTAAGGCCAATTTTGAGAGAAAAATTGCCATGGATCAAAGGACAATCATAAGGCCTTTTTCAGCTATGTTAGGAACCTGGGTGGAAACTCCCAGATATGCTCAGAATTAGTCCAAAATGATACAAAAATCACTGAACCCACAGACATTGCCAACATACTGGCAGACAGGTTCAGTGCAAACTTCACCCCCCTCTCCCCCCCTAAAGGAGAGATAACTATCCCAGCGGAGTGTAGCCTCCCAGACATCTCAAATGCACAGGTGAAAGCTGCTCTCTCTAAAGCTAAAAACAGCATCAATGGGACCGGATGGTGTCCCCGGCTGTGTGCTACACGAGCTAAATGAGGAATTAAACCCGCACATAAGGCAGCTGTTTAATCTCAGCCTTACCACAGGATACGTGCCCAAGGAGTGGCGTACGGCAACTGTGGTCCCACTCCACAAAGGTGGTGCCTCTACGGACCCTGGTAATTACCACCCCATAAGCTTAACAAGTCTAGTCTGCAAAGCTATGGAGAGGATCATAATGGAGCTCATAAACAAAGATATAGGGGACTTGCAGACATTGGACCCGACCCAGTTTGGCTTCAAGGGAAGATCATGCCTTTTGAACTTAGTCGACTTCTTCGAAACAGTCACCAAGGCCATTGATGAGGGAAAGGCAGTCCATACAGCCTACCTTGACCTTGCAAAGGCTTTCGACACAATACCCCACTCGGGTATTGTAAAAAACTTACCAGCTTAAATGTAAACCCATATGTCACAAGATGGGTTGCAAACTGGCTTAAGGACAGAACCCACAGGGTTAGAGTTGCTGGCGCTATGTCAGACTCCAAGCCGGTCACAAGTGGTGTCCCACAGGGCTCGGTCCTTGGCCCCTATTGTTCGGCATCTACTTCTCAGAAGTACAGGCCAACATGGGAGGTCTTTGGCTGACAAAGTATGCAGGCGCCTGCAAACTGGGCGCCATAGTGGAAAGTGCATCGGACACGGATATCCTTCAGAAGGGACTCACGGAAACAGATAGCTGGTGCCAGAGCCATGGCCTGAAGTTAAATGCCAAAAATGTATAGTCATACCCTTCGGGAAAAACAAGGTAACCCCAAGCTACCATATAGGTGGCAATCCACTAAGCACAGAAGAGGTTATCAGGGACCTGGGGACCCAGGTTGACAGTGGCCTTTCTTTTGACACTCACGTTGCTAAAGTGGTTAGAAAGACCTTCTACATTGCCCACCTGATCATGAAGGGATTCACATCCAGATCTAGTGAGGTCATTGTTCCCTGTACTCTTCACTTATCAGACCAATGATCGAGTACAATGCCCCATTCGGGATGTATCTCGCCCGACATCTGCAGCAATTGGAGAGACCCCAAAAGTTTCTCACCAAAAGGATAAAGGGACTCCAAAATCTGTCATATGCTGCCAGATTGAAGAAACTCCAGCTCTATTCAGTCGCATACCGTCTGCTCAGAGGTGACATGTGCCTGACATACAAGGCCATGTCCAACCCGGAATTAATGGACATGCTCCACCTCAAAAAATCCAAATCCACCAAAACCACTAGAGCAAGCGACTTAAACCTTAGCACGGATATAAATAGGACGTACTGGAGGGATAGATTTATCACTCAGAGACTCCCTATGCTGTGGAATAGAGTCCCGGTCCATGTGAGGCAGAGCACCTCGCTGGCTCTGTTCAAGAGAAATCTTGACCTGTGGATGGGAGATCGTAGGTTTACCCCGGGAATCATCTCTGTGTCACTGCTGGACAGAGGCACAACAAACTAATGGGTACAGTATTTTTTCATATAAGGGCCACTGTCATGTAAGCCACAAAAATTCGGGCTAGGCTTATAAATGCCTTGGGGCAGATAGCCTAGTATAAACCTATGAACCTATGAACCTATGATGCTTTTACAAAATGGGTAGAAGCTTTTCCGGTAGCACACCCAGATGCATTGTCGGTAGCCAAGGCCCTTACAAATAACATTATCCCTCATTTTGGGCTACCTACACGCATCTATTCTGATAATGGTACACATTTTGTAAACCAAGTTATTCAAAAACTGGCTGCCGTTTTCCAGATCGGGTTAAAACACCATTGTGCCTACCACCCACAGTCAGCAGGGTTGGTTGAACGCCATAATGGCATTCTCAAAGGCAAGTTACGTAAACTCATGGCCGAGACACATCAATCTTGGATGAACTGCTTACCTCTGGCACTTCTGTCCATGCGTACCACTCCCACCTCAAAAGGGGTCACACCATTTGAACTACTATACAGGAGACCTTATTACATCCCGCAGTGGCAAGGTCTTTCGCCTGCGGAATGTGAGGGGGGTGAAGAGATAGCAGATTACATGAGGAAAATGCTGACAAAAACTAACACTTCTCTAACGAATGATTATTTTTCAGATCAGAAGAACAACAGGATCCTGGAAGTGAAGGCTGGCGAGTGGGTGTGGGTTCAAATTGTCAAGAGGAAGACGTGGGCCTCACCGAAGTGGGAAGGCCCATACCAGGTTTTGATTTCAACACCCACAGCGGTCCGAATAAAGGAGCGACCATCGTGGATCCATCTGACACATTGCAAAATTGTTAAACAGTTTGAGCTAGAAAAAAAACTGAGTTCCCCTGAGGAACACTGAGTAGTAGTTCTGTCTGTGTGAATTTTTTTTTGACTATTGTAGCAATGCACAAAAATACCGGAAGGGAGCAGCCCTTCCCACAAAGGCATTGCAAAATAATTTTGTTGCTAGTAAGTGTGAGTGTTGTTTTTCTGTTTTGGCCATTTTTATTTTCAAACGAAACTAGCCAAGTGAAGACAGACGAAAATACAGCTTGGCATCCACCCTTTAATACGTACCAAGCTATTAAATATGCATATGCTTTGTCTTTTAATGTTTCAAATTGTTGGATATGCACAGCTATCCCTACTGTACATGGTGGTCTGATGTTAGGTACAGTCCCTTTGGGGGCAAATGATACATGGACTAATTTACTATTTGAAACTTCAGAGGTAGCCTTAAAGGACAAAATAGCATTACCCCTCATGGCTCGTCAGAATGGAACTGTATGTTTCCAGAGATCTGGAAAAATTAAGGTTGGATGGAGTCAATGTAATGTAACCATAATTCATAACTGTACAATAGATGGGCACTGTGCAACGAGTTTCAAGCCTATAAGAGTGCTTATTAATAGTACAGGGCTTATTAATGTCACAAGCTTTTTTGAAAAAAATGTTATCTGTGTATGATCTTTTGTTTAAAGGGCTACAAGACAAAGGAAATCAATCTATTCCAGTAAAAATCACCCTCAAGGTGAATGATTGTTATTTTATCTGTGGTAAAAAAGCATACAAATGGTTACCAAGGAATTGGTCAGGCAGTTGTTTTTTGGGCTATTTAGCACCAGCTATAAGACATACATTTTCTCTTCCCCAAGGTAAAATTCGAAATGTACGTGCTGTTAATAAACCTGTTAATCCCGTAGGTAACGTTGATGCATCCTGGATCTATCATCACGATTTGGCCCACAGTAGCAGCAAAGGACTATCACACATGGACTTGGACGATGATATTATTTCTTGGGCTGGTATTCTTCCAGCTTATGGGACAGTAAAGTCTACTTGGGAGCTCAGAAAACTGTCAAAACTGTTAGAAACTCTGAGCAATGCAACTTTTTCTGCGCTAGAATTGGTAACGGACGAATTGACTGCAATGAGGACTGTAGTATTGCAGAATCGTATGGCGCTCGATTTCACCCTAGCGGCGAAAGGAGGTACTTGTGCTCTTATCCAGGAGGAGTGTTGTTCGTTCATACCGGACAACGAACATGACATCGACAGCCATTTAGAGATCCTACAACAAGTTTCTGAACTTACAAAACCAGGACAGAATCCATTGACTGACTTTTTCCAAAATTGGTTTGGAAATTGGGGAACAGTACTCATGAATGTCTTAATTGCTTTATGTGTTGGTGCCATTACATTCCTACTGTTGGGTTGTTGTTGCATTCCTTGCATCCAAATGATAATATCAAGTGTATTGTCTGCCAATGCAACTAAAGCTTATTATTCTGGATATACAGAAAATGAATCATATGAAAAACTGTATGAATAAAATGTATTACTGGTGATACAAAGTGTTGTTAGGGGGGACATGTAGTAAGAATCTTTATGTTCAACATCTTTGTATCCTGTATAAGAAGGGTTAAAATGTGAAACTGCACTGCGTGCAAAGAAATAAGCTAAAATGAGTTGTTTTTCTTGTAAGGAATTTGCTGACCAGAAAGGAATGCACAGATGTTTCCTTGGTCCAGGCACAGGCCTATCTTGGGACTGACCTCTGACCAAGGAGGAGTGCATAGATGTTGCCTTGATGTAGGCACCAACTTATCTTTTGTCTGACTTTTGACAATCTAAGGCTCCAGTGAGTGAATTTATAGCCTTGACTGAAATTCCCTGTCTAGTAACCAGCTGCTGTGTATGTGCAGAAGAGGGTATAAAAACCCATGTAAAGTGTACAGAAATTAGACTGCTGACATACCAAGAACTTTGTGGCAGGTCTCCATGCATGTAAAATAAACTCTTTTTTGGCCTACCTTTTTGCTGCGTGATTCTTCCAGTATATGTTAAGAGTATTACAATCTTTTGACAGGAATCCTTCTAGCTTATCAGTGGGAGTGGTAAGCACTAGGTAGCCTATCTACCACAAGAGGAGTGGTTTCTGGCTCAGAAATTGTAGTTTATTAGCTGCTTGGGCAGTTTTTCCATCTCTTTCAACTTTCTGGTTTAAAAGCCCGAGTTTGCTCTTGTTTCCCACCTTTCCTGTAACTAGTCTAGTACAGATACATATTTGCTGTAGCCAGGACTGTTTTTAACTTCTGAGCAGTGCCAAATACCCTGCTCTTCAATTTTTCCCTTAGATCTGCTAGTTCTCCTCTCTCCTGCATTTTTACTAGCTTATTAGTCTAGCACTTTACCAGACTTCTTGTAGCAATTATTGTAGCACACAAAAGTGCTACCAGTACTAAACATTCTACGAGGAAACAGCTCCAGTACTTATTATTAATGCCCACCCCTCCAGGCATGTCTAAAGATCAGTTCCATGTGCTTTCTCCTATTTAAGCTGGTGAACTTGGGCTTCCTGAGGCAATGTAGCAATTACCTCATGTACACTGACAACCCTCTCCTCTTACCTCCCAATACTCAGACTTGCAAGAGATGCACTTATATATCTCAATTGGAAGCTATGCACTCTCCAGCCAAGACTGGAATAGCTGGTCAAGAGGAGAAAGTCAACACTTGCACCACACCACATGCAACACATAGCCCTCCAGAACACACACCAGCACTGCCTTCACAGAAAAACACAAACCACACACCCATCTTACTGTAGGCTCTCATTAAAAATCTACCCAAACAGCAGAGACCTCCAAGGCAGAAACGCACCTGACCACCACAACACACCACTAATTATGAGACACATAACTCTCCTAAACAGTGTGCCACTCAACCAAAGCCCCAAGGCAAAACAGCATGCCCAACACACTAGTCATAACTGACTCGATAGTGAGGCTCACTGATGTCCCACTCACTAGGCTGAATAAGGAGAAAGTAACAGTCGGCTGCCTGTCAGGTGCCAGGATGCACCACATAACGCATGCACTCAGGTCCCTCGACAACAGGTACAGGTATGACTCTGTCATTGTACATGTGGGTGTGAATGACCTGAAACATACCTCCCTAGACTACATGAAAAGAGACATGAAGGAGCTCTCGGATTATGTAGCCCAGGCGGGTATGATCCTAGCCCTGAGCAGCATCTTACCATCACCCAGAATGATACCACAGTACAAGCAAAAAACAATTTATTTCAACAATTTGCTAAGTTTCTGGTATCATTCTAAGGGGATCCAGTATCTGTCTGCTTGGGATGACAGGACTGACAGACCTCTATGCTTTGCCAGAGATGGCCTGCATCTTATCACCCCTGGGCTTCCAGATACTGGCCAAGGCTCTTGCCAACCCTATAGTGTCTTTTTTAGGCAGTGTTCCAAAGACCAATTTACCAACGTAACAGCTACAAACAAATGCAATCTGAGAGTCATGCTGCTCAATGCTAGAAGTATAAATCTCAAAATGCACTCACTCAAAGGACTCCTTAAAATGGAGAACATCAACATTTGTGCTATAACAGAGACCTGGTTCAATGCAGCAAAAAGCACCCCTGTACTACCAGGCTATACCTCATTCCACACCTTTCGGCCCCAGAACTTGGACCAAAGCTCCAAAGGCGGTGGTGTTTCCATATAGGTGCAGCTAACATTGGGGTAAGACAGCGATTCAGGTCATAGCCTGCTATAGGTCATCAACCATGTCCCGAGAATCACACTCCACATTCCTAAGCATACTGGAGAATATTAGGGTACAACCTAACACACTCATACTGGGTGACTTCAACTACCGCTCCATTAACTGGGAAAACTACTCATGTACCAATATACTTCTCCAACGTTTCCTGGAATTCATTAATTTCAGTGCCGTGGACCAGCTCGTTCTTACCCCCACTAGAGGTAGCAACATCCTTGACCTGGTCATTACTAACATGGGCGACCATAAACTAATCCCCTTGGACATTCACATCCCTCCCACCCCTCCGCAAAGGTAACCACCATGAAAACCTTCTGCAAAGCTAACTCTAGGTGCTAACAGAGGTGCCTAACTTCACGACACCCAAGCAAATGCAGAATATTTGCATGACCACCGAATCATACACTAATTCACTGTACAAACACATACACAAATGCATGGATCTCGCCATACCCAATAGAAACAAGATGCTGTCCTCCAAAAAAAGGAATCCAATCTGGTGGTCCCCTGCCATAAACAAACTCTACAACAGAAGGAGGAAACTGATGTGGAATACAGTGAAGTCCCAAGACTGGAAAATCTCCCTTATAAGCCTCAACAAAACATTGAGATCCCTCATCAAATCTTCTAAAGCTAGCCATGAAAACCAATTGCGGGAGATAGTGAAGACAACCACAAGGCCTTCTATAGTTATGAAAAGAATCTCCACAGCAATAACCAGATTTGCTCTGAGCTACTGCACAGTGGTACCTCCTATACCGAACCAACAGATATTGCCAATATACTGGCCAACAGATTCAATGCCAACTTTACTCCCTCCCCCAAAGGACCAATCACAATACCAGTAGATTGCCAGGCACCCAGTATTACTGCTGCACAGGTTAAAACAGCACTGTCCAAGGCCAATAATACAGTTTCTATGGGACCTGACAATATACCTGGCTGTGTTCTACATGAACTACAGAGTGAACTGGCACCTCACCTGTGTGCCCAGTTCAATCACAGACTCACCTCAGGCTTTGTCCCTCAGAATGGCGCACTGCTACAGTCATTTCTCTCCACAAAGGAGGAGCGGCTACAGACCTTGGGAACTATCGCCCCATTAGCCTGATGAATCTGATATGCAAAGCTATGGAACGCATCATCATGGACCTAATAAACAAGGCTATAGGGAGTCTCCAAACTCTGGATCCCACACAGTTTGGTTTTGTGAAGGGTAGATCATGCCTGCTCAACTTGGTCGACTTCTTTGAGTCAGTCATCAGAGCTGTGGATAAAGGCAAGGTGGTTCATACAGGCCTTTGATACCGTTCCCCACTCAGGAATCATAAAAAAACTCACTAAGCTAGGCATCAACCCCTACATCATTAGGTGGTTTGCAAACTGGCTCACAGATAGAACCCACAGTGTAAAAGTAGCTGACTCCAAGTCAGACTGCAGACCAGTCACGAGTGGACTCCCACAGGGTTCGGTCCTGGGTCCTCTCCTGTTTGGTATCTACTTCTTTGAAGTCCAGGCCAACAAGAAGGGACTCTGGCTGATAAAGTTCGCAGACAATTGCAAGTTGGGGGCTATTATTAACTCCCCAAGTGATGTTGACATCCTACAGAAAGGCCTCAGTGAGACCAACGACTGGTTTCAGAACCATTGCCTTAAGCTCAATGTCAAAAAATGTGTAGTCATCACCTTTGAGAAAAACCCAGTTCCCATGAATTACCACATCGATGGTAGTCCACTGAACACAGAAGGTGTTATAAGAGATCTGGGAACACAGGTTGACAGCAACCTCTCTTTTGACCACCACATTGCCACTGTGGTCAGAAAGTTCTTCTATGTGGTACATCTCATTAGTAAAGGTTTTGCATCCAGGAAGAAAGAGGTCATTGTCTCCCTCTACTCTTCCCTCATTAGGCCAATCATTCAGTCTAATGCCCCATTTGGCATGTACCTAACTAGACACCTGCAACAATTGGAGAGGCCGCAAAAGTACTTCAAAAAGAGGATCCTAGGCCTTAAACACTTGTCCTATACGGACAGACTCAAAAAACTCCCAACTATTCTCTGTCTCATATCGCCTACTTACAGGGGATCTCTGCTTGACTTACAAAGCCATGTCTGACCCAGGTCTGATAGAAATGCTACATCTAAAGAAATCCCAATCCCTCCGCACCACATGCTCCAGAGACCTCAACCTCATTACCACAATCAACAAAACATGCTGGAGGGACAGGTTCATAACCCAGAAACTGCCCATGCTATGGAATAGACTTCCCATACATGTCAAACCGAGCACCTCACTGCCCCTCTTCAAGAGAAATCTTGATGAGTGGATGGGAAATATAAAATTCACCCTGGGGATCACTCCAGTGGCTCTACTCGACAGAGGCACTGGGAACTAAGGTTGGGTGGCACGATCAGTGTAATCCTAAGGGCTAGGCTTGTAAAGACTCCAGAGCCATTAGCCTAGTACACATCTATGAACTTATGAACCTACGAGCAACCAGTGTTGCAGTGGATGACTGAAGAAAATATTCTCCTTCGTTTTTTCAGGAGAAGAAGAATCTGTAGCAGGGTCCCACCAGGGCTCAGCTGCCTGTATCACATTAAATCCTTGAAAACTTCAGCCAGACTGGCAAGGTCCTGTGATAGTCCTGGTGTGACTGAGACCCAGTAGGCCTAGGCTGAGACAAGCTAGAAACAGCCTTCTTATGTTTGGGCTTGGGCCCGGTCTTGGGTGTGACATTGGATATCGTTTGCCCAAGAGTGCCACAACCTGTCATCATTTGGCTAAGTATTGCTCTGAAGCTCTGAGAATTGAGAACTGGGTAGAAATGAGATGGGGGGTCAGAATCAGAAGCCAGGCTCAATGAAGCAATCCCAGGCCCATCTAATGCCTCAAGTCCTTCAGCCGACATGGACATCAAGGGGGGGGTAACAGTGTAGCAGACTCCATAATTGTCTTGCTAGAGGCCTCTGCCACATGCTAGCTCACTGGAGGTGACTGTGGAAGCCTCTCTTCCTTTTATGATCACAATCCTGGGTGGACTATCAGATAGCAAATGTCTGTTATCCAGTACCCTATGTGCCTTCAGATGCTTTTCTTTCTTCCTACAAGGAAAATCATACTCTGCCTGCTCTGAGAGGCTGAGATGCTCCCTTTCTTTTTCTGAAAAAAATTCCAAAGATTCAGCTAGATGTTTAATTATTCTGGAGTTGAAATAAGCACATTGGGAACAGCTGGGAAAATCATACTCCAGACCTAGGCAAAAAAGACAGAGTCCTGATTAAATATATATTCCCCACATTCTAGGCAGGCATTTGTCTTACCTACTGACAACTAATAGTTTAGACAGTAATACAGAAAATAAAGCTTTCTAATAGTGCACTTATCTTTTGGTTTTGGACTGACCAATGACCCTACAAAGGTATTATCTGGTTTTGATGGCAAGAAAGATCTGACGTTATGGCACTGGCCAATAATTTTTATTTTATTTTATTTACTTATTTATTTAACATTTGTTAACTGGGAAAGTTCGACTTGGAACAAAGTCAATTTTCAGCGAAGGCCCGGGAAGAAACGCTCCAGACATATGTCTTTGTAATGTGGGAGGAAATCGGAGCAACTGGAGGAAACCCACATGAATGCAGACTCCGCACAGAAGGTACACCAGCCAAGAACTGAAATGGAGAACCTCTTGCTGTGAGGCGTCAATGCTACTGCTGCACCACTGCACCATCTGTAATAACTCGTTCCTTGACATCTTGACATTGGGAAGAGGGTGTTCACTGGGCTTGGAGGGGGGGGGGGGTTCTGGTATTTGGGCCAGCTAAGGGCTTCCACAGCTGGAAATCCCAAGGAGTTATTACTGCAACAGTCAAGACACTCAAAAATCTATATTTATGGTAAGTATACACAACTGTACTTTTCCCTAGCAAGGGGTGCCACTGCAGAGGTCAGAGTAACAGCAATCAAAAAACAGATATATCAGGGAAATGTGCAGACTGCAAACCTAACATGTGATTCAAAGTCTTCCATCATTACATCGCCACAGTACACACACATAATTGCATGACTATACAGACACTGAACAATCTAGAATAAAGGCATTAACTGTACTTTATACTTCATGCTAGATTAGCACATGCGGCAACATTAACCTTATTCATGTGTCCAATTAATGCATTCTAAGGATTTATTTTCAGTTTTGCCAAAGGTTGTGGAGTGCCAGTTTGCTCTGGTTATAGATGGACATCAACACTGCTGTCTGCCAAATGTCACGCAATAATGACCACAGAAAGATTACTGGTTTTTATAACCCCTTTGCAAGCTTGTGTGTGTTGTTTCCATGTTTTGACCATATAAAAGGTTTGTAATGGGAATATAAGACAGCTATGAATACAGGAAGCAAGCAGAGCCAAGAACACAAGATCAGCCAATAAGAAATGAATGAAGAGGAGTAGGGTCCCAAAATTCTCTACTTCATAGCACAACAATGGTAAATGATGTCATATATACATTTATGTCTAAAGAGTGCCAAACCCCATGACATTATTTGCAACCTGATAATAGGAATGAGTACTTCAGGGTATTTATTTATTTATTTATTATTTATTTATTTAAATTTGTTAACCGGGAGTGTCCGACTGAACGTAGGTCCATTTTCAGCGGAGGCCCGGGGAGAAAAACTCCACAGTAAAATGAACAGACAGTAGTTACATTGGATTACATAGCGATTAACAATTTAACATAGCAATTACTTACAACATATTTACAGATGAAGAACATAGTACATCAGTAGACAACTAGAATCTTTATCTGTGAAGTACATAACAGACATTAACAAATGTTACAATGAGAAGTTCCTGCTGTATGATAAGTACTAGGCTTATGAGCATCTGAGCTTGCTATAATCAAGGTAGTTAGTGGAGTGGAAAGAAAGGTAGTGGTTGGATGGGGTGGATGATATTAGAGTGGGAGTTGCAAGGGCATGGCCAGCATGTTCTAGGTCAGCTTTTAGTAAAGTTTTGAAGTGGGTGCATGATGGTACGGAGGTAATTGTGGGTGGGAGTGAGTTCCATAATTTGGCTATGGCGCAAGAGAATAGTGCTTCACCAGCAGAGTTATTGGCTTTAGTGCTCTGCAAGTGATTTCTGTTGCTGGATCTTAGTGGTCTAAGTATTGTACCTCATAAAATCTGAATCCCTGACCTTGCCACTGATGTTATGTAGACCACTGCATAAGCAAGGCATGCCATAGAAGCAATCATGTAACAGGTGTCTGAGAAACACATTTCAAGGGAATGGAAACCATGACAGCAAGAACAGAGAAATACACCTGAATGGATTTTAACCCCTACCTTTGTTTTGGATATGTTCTTCACCAGTACATTAGCAAACAAGAACAATGGCAAACAGCATACAATAATCAGGGATCAACCCCTCACCCCTTTCTGTAGCGACAACATACACATCACTGCAAAAAGTGTTACATACATGTGTGTACCCACTTTTCATATATGCATTTTAAGTGATTAGTGGAGGACACAGATTGTTTTCTAGGCTTCTACAACATAGATCTCAAAGGATTTGAACCTCTTTCTTACTGACTGATATTTTCTAGACCAGTGCATTAGAAATTAAAGTGATAGAAGAACTTCTAATAAAGGTGTCAGAAAAGACATTTCAAGGGAATGTTAGAACAGTGTGGAAGACTGAAAAATTATCACTGTTACACAAAATATAACCATATAAAACCCTCCCACTAGTGTATTGACAATTTACACATCCATGAGTATAATGAGCCATAGAGACTGTTACAATGAAACTATTAATTTCACTATATTTCAGTATTACTTGGTGATACATTCAGCAGATGTTTCTCTACTTTTGACACAGAACAATGGGCAGGATTCACGAAGGCTTGCACGGAGTGTAAGAGACGTGCAACACTCCATGCAAGCCTCGCGATCCAGGAACAGCCCTAAGCTCCGTGTAAGAGACCAGCTAAAACGTCTCTTACACGGACTGGGCGTGGACATGCTAAATAACTCACTTGCATCCGAAAGGTCTAAGTCCAGCCACAACAAGTATAATCTGTGAATCCAGAGGCAATGTGACGCCAGTACCAAGTACACAGACAACCACAACACCCTCCAATAAATACAAACATATGTGATAGATGCATCCATGTATCCAAACCAGAGGTTGAGCTCCAACAACTCAGTACTGTCAACACTAGTCAGGAGGAGAAGGTAACCACATACACCACAAACCCAGTCCCACATAGACCTACCACAACTGTAAACCAAACACATAAACACAGACAAATATTCCCGGAGGCCTTAATTACAAACACACCACACCAACAGAAGCCTCCAAAGTAGATCACAAGCAACCACAACCTTCAAACATAGCACATGCAACGAATAGTACGCAAAGCTGGTGTGCCAAACAGTCACAGGCCTGAAGGAGAAACAACATGCCTGATACAGTCGTAATAGGTGTCTGTATAGGCAGACACACAGCTGTCCCACTCACCAGACTGAACAAGGGAAAGGGTAGAGTAAGCTGCTTGTAGGCTGCCACAAAATGCCACTTAACACAAGTTCGCAGGTCACCCCAAAGCAAGCAGAAATATGATGCACTCAATGTCCATGCTGGTGTGAATTACCTGAGATGTACCTCCCTGGTCAACATCAAATGAGACATGGATGGTCCCTCCGAGTACGTACCCCAGGGCGGGATGACACTGGCTGTGTGCAGCATCCAACCCTCACCAAGAATGATGTCACAGTACAAACACAGAATGCCCATGTTTAACATCTGGCACAGATACAGCTGTCACTCCAAGAGGGTCTAATGTGTGTCTGCTTGAGATGTCAAGCATGACAAGCCATGCTGCTGTTACAGGGATGGCTGTCAGCTGTTACCCGTGTGCGTCTGGATACTGGATAAGGCCTTTGCCACCTCCATAGAGCCGTATGTAGGCAAGGCCAAAAAGACTACCCACCACCCTAGAAAACATAAGTGGTAGGAAACATAAGGGTAATGCTGACCAATGCCAGATGTGTAAACTGCAATATGCATGCCCCTGAGGCACTTCCCATTATGGAGAACACTGATGTCTGTCCAGTGACAGAAGCCTGCTGCAAGCCTAGTGATAGCACACCAGCACTACTAGGTTATACCACATACCATGTGTTATGGCCCCAACACCTGCACCAAGACATCAAAGGAGGGGGAGTATCCATATGCAGCACAGACACCCATATAGCCAGGTAACTGACAATGCACAAAGCAGCGGACACCACCCATGTGCACATAACTGTAGTCAAAACTGCTGTACAGCCTGTAGCATGCGACAGACCACACTCTCACACACAAGAACTCCACCCAGACATCCGAAGACACTGGACAGTATGAATGTCCCACCAAATACCAGACAAGGTACACACAAAGTACCACATAGGTGTCAAACCATTATGTATGCAAGGAGTAATCAGGGACCTAGGGACACGGGTCGACATTAATCTGTCATGTGACAGCCACAATGCCAATGTGGCTATGAAGACTGTCGATACTGGACACCGTATCAGGAAAGGATTCACATCAACATCAACAGAGGTCACTGTGCTGCTGTACTGTTCCCTTATCAGACCCATAATCTAGTACAATGACTCATATGGGATGTACCGTACGTGACACCTGCAGCGGTTCGGAAGACCTCATAGTTACCCCACCAACAGGATAAAGGGTGTGAAATATATGTCATATGCTGCCTGGCTGTAGACACCCCAGCTGACTGCAGTCACACACTGCCTACACAGAGGCATTGTATGTCTGTTGTACAAGGCCATGTCCAACACAGGAGTAATGGACATGCTCCACCACAGGAAATCAAAGCCATTGGAGATGTGAGAGTCACAGATGTCAGCCTCAACTCATAATGAAATAAGATGTGCTGGAGGGACAGATACATAACCCAGAGGCTCCCCACACCCAGAAACAGGATCCCAATCCATGGTAGGCAGAGCCCCTCACTGATACCCCTCAACAGGAATATTGTCAAGTGGATGGATGACTGTACATGTATACTGGGAGCCCTTACTGTGTCACGACCAGACAGAGGCACAGTGAAGAACTTCATAGATGGCCATAATTGAACATAGCAAGGGGTGGCGAAAGAAACACACACTCTGGCTAGGCTTACTAATGGCCTAGGGTGTATAGCCTAGTATGAACCCATGAACCTATGAAGATACAAAACATACAGGACACTAAGGATAATCACAAGGATTACCCAACTGATGGTGGGAACCATGTTGGGCATCCACAGATATACTCCGAATCACACAGATATTACAAACAACATACCAAACACACACACACATATTGCTAACATACAACCTGTCAGGTGCAGTGCAAACACCCCCCCCCCCGAGTGCAAAATAACTATCCCAGCAGACTGATGGTCCCCTGACATTGCAGATGCTGAGGTAACAGCCATCATCTGCAAAGCAGAACACACAGCAGTAAAGGTATGTGATGGTGTCCTGTGCTGAGGAAAACATGGACTCCAAGAATAATGGAATGCCAAATCACACTACTGCCCAATGTCAGCCTTATCACAGGATATGTACCCAAAGAGCAGTGTACAACAACAGTGGTCCATCACAACAAAGGTGTTGCCTGAATGGATACTCCAAACTACCACCCCAGGATCCTGACAAGCTTGTTCTGCACAGCTATGGAAAGGATCAGTATGTACCACAGACAGAAGGCTATTGTGGACCTACTGATACTGGACCCTGCACAGTGTGGCTTTCGTAACTGCAGAACCTGCCCCTAAACATGTCTGACCCATTTGAAGCAGTCATTAAGGTCATTGATGAGGGCAATGTGGTCCACACAGCGTAGCTGGACTGTGCACATGCTTCTAGACAATACCGTACGAGTTCAGTATGGATATGTTCAGCAGCTTAAATATATACCCCTATGTCAGTAGAGGGGTTGCAAACCAGACCAAGGACAGAACTGACATGGTCAGACATGCCGCATCCATGTCAGACTACAAAGCGGATATGAGTGGCATCCCACAAGGCCTGGTCTTGGCCCCCCCCCCGTTCTGTATATATGTCCCATAGGTATAGGCCAACATGGAAGGACTGTGACTGAACATGTATGCAGAGGAGTACAAACAGCCCACCATATCCGACCCCCAGCTGACACAAGCAACCCACAAAAGGGCCACCTACAAACAGACAACTGCAGCCATAGCCATGTCAGCAAGCTAATTGCAGAACTGTGTATTGACAACCACCATGGATATACAGTAAGTGCCCACAAATTACCACACAGGTGTTAACCCATGAGGTACCTAACATGTAATGTGAGACCTGTGTACAAAAGGTGATAGATATCCTGAACTGGACAAACATGTGGCTGTAGTGTTCGCAGAAACATGTACCATATACCCACCCAAACATGAAGGTTGGCAGATGTAGATAAGGGGAACTCACTGTGGCTCTGCAGCCATCCTCCATCAGCGTCACAACTGACTACAATAGCCCCTGTGGGATATACTGCAGCAGACACCTCCATCAACTGTAAAGTCCACAACAGTACCCCACCAGGGGTAGCAAAGAGCATGAACAGATGCCATGTGTTGCCTGAGTAAACAAACTGCAGCCCCACATACTGCCATCCTTCCCAGCTACAGGAAAGCTGTGCCTGATGTATGAAGCCATGTCCAACCTGGAATGAATGAACATGTTGCACCTTGTACAATCTGAATGGCAGTGAGCTATGCACATGAGAGTCCTGAACCCCAGCACTGACATACATAGGACAAGCTGTACAGAATGATCCATAACACAGAAGGCACCCCCACTCTTCAGTAAACTCCTGGTACAGGTCAGCCAGAGAGTCACATATCGACACCCCTCAAGAGGAATCCTGATGAGTGTATGGGAGATGGTAGGCTAACCCTGGGTATCACTGTTATGTCAGAGGTAGACAGAGGCACAGTATACTAACCATGACATATGTCATGGCAAACTCCAGTTACAATGTGTGTCGAAGGACAAACACACTCTGTGACTAGCATCAGAAATGGCCTAGGGAACATCGCTAGTGTTTGCCAATGTCCACCCATGTTGTGGAATACACTAGCAATGTTGGACAAGCCAGGTGTAGGTAGTCCATATCTGAACATATTGCAACATGGTCATATGTGCACAACTGGCCCCTACACAGTCTGTTGTGCTCACTATGAAGATGTCAAGCAGTCATAGGACTAAAGCCCAGGATACTGTCCACCACAGTGAAAGTACTGAACCAGTACACTATACGGTACTACAGTGTAAGGTCATTATGAAAGTATTTTGAGAACTGTCTGCAAAGTATCCCATGCAATCCCTGCAGGCACAGTATAATCCCTGTTGTGGCAGACACGAAGCAGTTGGCCAGTTAGTACACAACATGACACCCAACACACAACCATAAACGTGAGATATTGTTGAAGTTCACACACACCCAAATATGTGGTGGACTTCAGAGTGCAACATATAGAAAGCTCACACTGGGCATGCTCGCACACTTTGATAAATGAGGCATATGTCAGACAACATGCCATGGAAAGGCTGAACTGGGCATGCTCACACACTTAGGCCATATCTCCGTTTAGCAGTTGGCCACACATATCTGGTATTTGTACGTGTCAGTCCAGGAACCAACCACAACACAGCAATCAGCCCAGTGCACACAGTAAATGACTACAGAGACATAAGTGATATAGTGGATCGCCGTCATATGCAAGCATCTTCCACAGATATACAAGTTGGTCATAGGAACAGGGAATGCTATGGCAATAAAGACCTGCAAACAGTAGAACAGCACAACAAATATTGAACATATGGGTGTAGTGGTCAATACTAGGCTTGTTGCCCTAGGGAATGACAGCTCAGCCAGAGTGTGCTTGGCATCTGCATCCCCAGGATAGTAGGCTACTGTGCCACTGTAAAGTAGGTCACAGAAGGCAACATGTGAGGCTAGTGAGCTGTGCTTATGTCAAGCAGGGGCACCATGGAGGTCCCACGGATTGAATGTGCTAAGCCACAGGCATGTTGTCGGTGTGTGCTGTGAGAGGGTTGCTGAGGATCTCTGACAGTAGGTGTCTGTCAATAACAAACTGAGGGGAGCCCTATCTGCATTCTCTGGACGATTCCACTGTCAACACTGTGTTGTAATGAGTATGCGTGAATGAAGTGCCATGCCGGAACTGTTCACAGATGTCCTCCCTCTGTGGGCTACAGCTCTGCAATGTATTAGGTCACTCTGTCTGTTGTACGGCGCATATATGGCTGGTGTACAGCTGACAGGTGTCTTGTTGTGGAGCAGTCATGGGTATATGTGGGATAGCATGACCAATGCAAACCGTACACATGCTCATAGAATGCAATTGTCAAGGATTATGCTGAGTGGCCAGTATAGTCCTCCGGCATGGGTCCTCTGAAGTCGTCCACCCCAGTCTACACAAGTGTAGAGTCTGCTTGTGCTAAATACAGTTTGTGTGCAGTGACAACCTTGCCTGGGGGTGGAGATGGGATATGGATGTCCAGGGAAAGGTGGGTATGGTCAGATATCAACAATGGTGGTCTACCTCTGGTGTGGAACAGTGAGTACTCACATTGCAGATGGACAGGTGGAATATGTATTCCCCCATGTGCCTGTGGTGTGTGGTTCCGCCATAGCACATGGACCCACAAATTGTAGTGGCTGTAGGGTAAAGTGGTAGAGGCCTGAGTAGTTCTCACACACAACATGCCTGTACCTGATGTTAACAACTGGAATAGTGTATGTGAACACCTGCATATCCTGGCACTGTTCCCAGGGAATCTAAAGTGTGTGTCCTGGATGTGGGTGTGGTGATCTGGACTGGTTGTTTTGTGTGTTACAGGTCCTGTGGTCCTAAAGCATGGTATAGAACATAACCTGCCAGTGCGATGTGCATATCTGACCCTGACGTAGGTGGCTGCAAATGCATATATATGCTATCCCCCACCTGACAGGTAGTACTACATGTACATACCTCTGTAGAAATAAAGATGTCAGCACCCTATAAATACTACAGGTGCAGAGCAGCTGCCCAGTAATTCGGATAGTGCGCTCTGCTAATGCGTTTCTCTCAAGTGTCATAATATAGTTAAGTAGGGGTTCGAATCCTGCAAATGCTCAGTGTGTGTGTGTGAGTGGGGTTTGTGTGTGTGAAAAGCTGTGAGAGAGAAATGTCCCTTTTGGCAACTGGGAAAACACACTACAGGATGCACATTCCCCTTTCTAAACACTGATGATGTCAGCACCCTATAAGTACAGTAGGAGAAGGGAAACCTCCCAGTAATACGAATAGCGTGCTCCGCTAATGCGTCCGTCTCGAGTGTCATAACATAGTTAGATAGGGGTTTGAATCCTGTATATGCTCAGTGAGTGTGGAGGGGGTTAGTGTGTGTTTAAGACTGTTTGAAAGAAGTATCCCTTTTGCCAACTAGGAAAATACACTACAGAATGCACATTCACCTTTCTAAACACTGATGATGTCAGCACCCTATAAGTACAGCAGGAGAAGGGAAACTACCAAGTAATGTGAATAGCACGCAACGCTAATGGATCTGTCTAGAGTGTCATAACATAGTTAAGTAGGGGTTTGAATCTTGTACATGCTCAGTGTGTGTGGAGGGGGATAGTGTGTGTTTAAGACTGTTTGAAAGAAGTATCCCTTTTGCCAACTAAGAGAATACACTACAGGATGCACATTCCCCTTTCTAAACACTGATGATGTCAGCACCCTATAAGTACAGCAGGAGAAAAAAAGCCACCCAGTAATGCGAATAGCGCGCTCTGCTAATGCATCCGTCGCGAGTGTCATAACATAGTTAAGTAGGGGTTTGAATCCTGTGTATGCTCAGTGTGTGTGGAGGGGGTTAGTGTGTGTTCAAGACTGTTTGAAAGAAGTATACCTTTTGCCAACTAGGAGAATACACTACAGGATGCACATTCAACTTTCTAAACACTGATGATGTCAGCACCCTATAAGTACAGCAGGAGAAGGAAAACCACCCAGTAATGCGAATAGCATGCTCCACTAATGCGTCCGGCTGGAGTGTCATAACATAGTTAAGAAGGGGTTTGAATCCTGTACATGTTCAGTGTGTGTGGAGGGGGTTAGTGTGTGTTTAAGATTGTTTGAAAGAAGTATCCCTTTTGCCAACTAGGAGAATACACTACAGGATGCACATTCCCCTTTCTAAACACTGATGATGTCAGCACCCTATAAGTACAGCAGGAGAAGGGAAGCCTCCAAGTAATGCAAATAGCGCACTCTGTTAATGTGTCTGTTTCGAGTGTCATAACATAGTTAGAGAGTGGTTTGAATCTTGCAAATGGCAAGTGTGTGCTTGAATAAGGGGGATTAGCGTGTGTGCAATTTTGTGTGAGGGAAATGTCCCTTTTGGCAACTGGGAGAACACACTACAGGATGCACATTCCCCTTTCTAAACACAGATGATGTCAGCACCCTATAAGTACAGCAGGAGAAGGGAAGCCACCCAGTAAAGCGAATAGCGTGCTCTGCTAATGCGTTAGTTTTGAGTGTCATAATGGCAAGTGTGTGTGTTTGGATGAGGGGGGTTAGTGTGTGTGCAATCTTGTGTGAGGGAAATGTCCCTTTTGGCAACTGGGAGAACACACTACAGGATGCACACTCCCCTTTCTAAACACAGATGATGTCAGCACCCTATAAGTACAGCAGGAGAAGGGAAGCCTTCCAGTAATGCGAATATTGCACTCCGCTAATGCGTCTGTCTCGAGTGTCATAGCATAGTTAGGTAGTGGTTTGAATCCTCCAAATGGCTAGTGTGTATGTTTGGATGAGGGGGGGGGGGTTAGTGTGTGTGCAATTTTGTGTGAGGGAAATGTCCCTTTTGGCAACTGGGAGAACACACTACAGGATGCACACTCCCCTTTCTAAACACAGATGATGTCAGCACCCTATAAGTACAGCAGGAGAAGACAAGCCTCCCAGTAATGCGAATAGCGTGCTCTGCTAATGCATCCGTCTCGAGTGTCATAAAGTACAGTTTTGTACCTACCATAAATGTAGATGTCCGATAGGTATGCATCTGCAGTCATAACATATGGGTTGTCCTGCCTCAGCATTTATCCAAATTTAGCCTTCCTAGAGGGCACCTGGCATCTGGGGCAAGAAACACTGAGGAAAATGGCGTCGGCTGATGCCTTTATACCCCAGAAGCTCTGACGTCAGGGAAAGTGCGACATCAGCCGAGGCCAGACCCAGACTTTGGAATCCGGCCGACCGAAGGGCTGCCTGAGGCAGGACAACCCATATGTTATGACTGCAGATGCATCCTTGAAGGACATCATAATTAGATAGTGGTTTGAATCCTGCAAGTGTGTGTGTTAGGATGAAGGGGGTTAGTGTGTATGCAATTTTGTGTGAGGGAAATGTCCCTTTTGGCAACTGGGAGAACACACTACACAATGCACATTCTCCTTTCTAAACAAAGATGATGTCAGCACCCTATAAGTACAGCAGGAGAAGAGAAGCCTCCCAGTAATGCGAATAGCGCACTCTGCTAATGCGTCTCTCCCGAGTGTCATAATGTAGTTAGGTAGGAGTTTGAAACCTATAAATGGCATCTGTGTGTGTTTGGAAGTTGGGAGTTTGTGTGGGTGCATTTCCATATGAAAAACATGTTAGTTTTGGCAATCAGGAGATCACACTACCTGATGTACATTACCCTTTCAAAATACTGATGTTGTCAGCACCCTATAAGTACAGCCAGAGAAGAGGAACTATCTAGTAATCCGAATAGTATGCTTTGCTAATGTGTCTCTCTCACGTGTCGTGACTTAGTTAGGTAGGGGAATGAATCCTGCAAATGGCAAGTGTACGTGTGTGTGTGTGGGGAAAGTAGGGTGTGTGTAAATGCAAGTGTGAGAGAACAGATCCTTTTGGCAAATACTACAATACACCAGATGCTGCATATTCCCTCAGTAAACACAGGGGATGTCATCACACTATCAGCACAGCCAAACAGGGCTAGTTGGCTAGTAATGCCAATAGTGCGCTCTGCTACTGTGTCTATTACCATTGTCAGAGTACAGATAGGTATGTTTTGGTAACCCACAACTGCCACGTGTGGTTGTGTCACACAGTATGACCTTGTGTGGGTCTTTGTACATAACAATGCATGCCATTGCCTAAACCAGCAATGACATTGCACACATGATGTATGTGTGTGACACATACACATAAATACCTGTGACCTGCAGTAGTTACCATGTCTGACACATGCCTCGAGTGGAGAAATGGTATTTGCAATGTATACCAATATGACTGTGTCTTACTGTGCAGGGTCCGCACGTGGTATGTCTCTATACAGTGTGGGTGTATATGGTAAAATACCTACAGCAGGGGATACACATCTGGTCTGGGCCATATAGTGTACATGTAGTCGATGTACAGGTGCTGCATGTTCCTACCTCTTGTGGTAATGGTAACATGTCATTCCACTGCAATTCAGTGACCACATGTTGTGAACCTTTCAACTAGTGTGTTGTAGCTACAGTAATGTTCACGCACAATGTTTGGCTGGATGCAGTCCAGCCATATAAACACAGTTCTTGAGACTGTCATATTGCCAGTGTTGTTATGGAGGATAGGTGGTCTTCCTGTGTATGGGAGGGTTGTGTGTGCCAGGCTATGAACCAGATGGCAGTCCGACACACTGTTAGCTGCACATGATTAGGCCCTGATGCTTTGTGCTGTACCAACAACCTGTAGGTGTGTGTATCTGTGGTACCTTGGGATACCGCCCCCCTGTCCATGTGTGTTACATGTGTAGGGGACGACAGGCATGGTATGGGGCATAACCTGTCAGTGATGGGTAACACCTGTGAGCCATGAATCAGGAATCTCGTACTGCACAGACATTGCAGTTCACCGTGCTGAGGACAGTGTCTGGTGCATGCATCTTCCGGTGTACACTGCTGTTGCTGTGTAGCAGCACTGTTAGTGTCCTAACCTGTGTGATACCCACGGAGGTGGCTATGTAAACCATGTCCTGCAGCATAAGGCAGTATGTGTGTACCAAGGAGCTTTGCCATTATACATCGGGCCATGGGTGTCACGTGCAAGATGACCCTTGCACATCATTGTGGCTTCCCTAGCATGTAAGCACACGTTGACAGCCAGCGGATACCCTATGAATGACAGTGGAGACTGAGCATAATGTAGACATACAACACCCTTCCCACATATAGTGGTAGCATACCTGGTGAGGGTATGTTGGCAACCAAGATCAGGCTCATACTGGCCTGTGCCACATGCTGAGAGATCCATTCTATGTTCCCTATCATGTAGTCCAGGGAGGTATGTCTCAGGCCAGCCATACTGGCATGGTCAATGAGTGAGTCATATGTGTCCATGCCTCTGACTGACCTGTATGCATGTGTTCTGTGGTGGACCATAGTGCCCCTGAGGCATATCACTGTGACCTTCACCAGATACAGCCTGTTGAGTGGGACCCCAGTGCAGCACCCAAGACAGGTACCTGACACATCTGTAGCAGGTGTGTTGTGTAGCCCTACAGGCTGCGAGTGTGTGGCACAGGGGACGTGTGTGCCATGTGTGGCATGTGCTCTGTTCCGATGGAACATGTGCCTGTATGCCAGCTGCGGAGGTGTGTGATGCTCAGGCAGGATGCTATTCTGAGTCCCCACGTATGCCCCAGTGTGTTCAGCATGCTGTCAGTGCGTGTCAATGTCTGACTTGTATTGTAGTCACTGTAATATATTTTATTTATTTATTTATTTATTTATCCTACATTTGTTGACCAGGATAGTCCGACTGGATGCATGTCCATTTCAGGGAGGCCGGGAGAAAAGCTACAAGGGTAAGCAGATACAGCATTACATAATACCAGCATTACATATTACAAACAGATTATTTACAGAGATTACATAAGTAAGCAAGTTAAACATGTTCCACAGATTAATGTTAGTCCTGAGCACAAGTCAGGATTAAATTAAATTACACAGTAAACTGGTTCACAGATTTTACACATTCGAGTTAGCCAGGCTTGATACATTGACATAGCCAGTTAAGTGACAAATGTTGTTTGAGTCTAGTGTTAAATTGACCTAAGGTGGAAAGTAAGGTAATATCAGCTGGAAGTGAGTTCCAGGATCTACTTACAGAGTTTGCAAAGAGAGAATCACCGGCTGTGTTATTAAATTTACTAGTCTGAATTAGTAGTTTGTTAGAGGATCAAAGTGGTCTAGGATTGTTATAGGGGGTGATAATATTTGAAGTGCAGGAGTATTGTCCGGATTATAGAGGATTTTATAGGCCATAATCAGTTGGTTATACTGTATTAGGCTGGGTATTGCAAGCCAACTAAGCTGATTTAGATTGATGCAATGATGTGTCCTAAAAGGCAGCCCAGTGGCAAACCTGGCAATGTGGTTGTAGCAAATTGAGTGTTTGTTAAGGACAGTCTTGTTCATATTCGAGAGTAGAGGGGATGCATACAGAAGGGTTGAATGAAGGTGTGAGCGAGCTATGGCACCTTTAGCTGGAGGGGCTAGGAAGGCTTTTATTCTGTAAAGTGACCCTAGTTTTTTATTGATGGCTTCGATAATTTGGTTAACATGTAGGTCACATTTGAGATTACTGTCTATGATGACACATAATAGTTTAGTAGATGGGTCAGGGGAGATTATTGTGCCATCATTTGATGTTATGGTAAAGGTGAAAGCGGTAGACCTACGTGTTGGTGAAATAAGAGCAGTTTAGTTTATTTGGGATTTAGGATCAGACGATGTTCAGAAAGCCAGTTTTCTATTGTATTAAAGGTGGTCTGGGTAGCTGACCATAACTCTACTGGAGATGTGGCTGAGCAGATCAGAGTAGAGTCTTCAGCATATTGGATACAGCTGACTTTTGGGATGACAGTATAAAGGTCGTTAATGAAGATGGAGAACAGCAAGGGCCCTAGTATAGAGCCTTGTGGTACTCTGAGGGTGTTAGGTAGAAGGTTAGAGAGTTTGTTCTGCCAGAGGCCAGCCTGCTGTCGACCATGCAGGTAGGATTAAAACCATTGGAAGGCTCCAGTATCTAGACAGAATGTTTGCAGGGTGTGGATTACAAGCTGGTGATCAACCATATCGTATGCCTTGGAAAGATCCAAAAAGAGGGCTGAGGATATATAATTAGTGTTGCAAGTATGGTTTATGGTGTTAGTAAAGGCTAGGAGGCCTGAAGTAGTGCTGTGATGAGGACGGAAGTCATGCTGAGTGTCTGCCATAAGGCGAGTTTGGATTAGGTGGTGCATGAATTGTCTATGAATACATTTTTCCATAATCTTTGCAAGTGCAGAGAGTATAGCTATTGGCCTATAATTGGAGAATTCAGTAGAGCTGCCTCCTTTGTGAAGTGGGATGACATATGATATTTTCCAGATGGTGGGAAATTTAGATTCTGCCATGGTTCGTTTGATTACTTTTGAGACGGGGTAAGCAATAGCATCATCTGATTTTGATAGGTACTCGGCAGGGAGTTGATCAGCAGAAAGTGTAGTGGGTTTCACTGTTTCAATCAAGGTACGGAGAAGTGAAGTGGCGACTGGTTGGCAGCTGAACGCAAGTAGGTTTCTAGGGGTGCTACTTTCAGGACCAGGGGAGCTAGGAGGTAGATGGCTAGCTAGGGCCTGAAATGTCTCAGTAAAGAATTGGTCAAAACTATCAGAAACATCTACAGGGGTTTTATCAACAGTAGCAGCAGGGATTGGGGTTGAAGTTTGTCCAGGATGTAGTATATATGACATGCCACCTGACAGGGTATGGCATTACTGGGTTCAGAGAGCCCAGTCCCCAGATAGGCTGTGTGGTGGCATCCCACACATGTGTTGTACATTCCTGGCCAAGGGTGATGGCTGACTGCATACATGTGGCAGCTGTGACATTGCCACATGACTCACATAAACCACAACTGGACCATAGAGGTGATTCACAGGTTACCTTTGCACATGCTACCCTAGTAGTGTGATTGCCATGGTGAGTACCAACACATAGGGCCAATGGGGAACAACATACTGAAGGTGTGTATGTGTGGGTGTACCGCTACTGTTTCATAGCACTGGCATATATGACTGCACACGTGGGTAAATGCCAGGTAAGACATGTGCAATGTGTCACAGGCAACGTACATGCATACAGGACAGACAGTGACACTCTGTCATGTGTAAAGTTGACATACGTATTGTATGCTATGCAGATGTCACTAGGAGTCTACAGAAGCACTGTAACTCTGCATTGGAGGTGTAAGCAGTGTTCCAGGGAACCCCAAGCGAACATGCATGCAAACAAAGCTACAGTAAACAGGGCTGGAAGTAGTGCATTGTACAACAAAGAAGGGGTAACAATAACAGTAAGTAACAATGCAAATATGTAGGCACTATCAACATGTACCCAGGAATACACAGCACAGATGCCCATGGTAAAAATGATATTATGTCATAATTATTTGTGATTTGGATTACACTGGTACTGCACACATATCTACATGCGCGGACATCCACATTGCATAGTCGTTGTGGGCAACTTGACACCATTACTGTACATGTCCACCATTGCATATCACTACTTGCGTTAGCTTTCCCCCTGTGCTACCCATGTATGCGGCTATCTGTTGACAACCTTACCACCGGCATGCAATTATGTGCATCTGTTACACTTTGGTATGTACTATGGGTGCAGATAACAATTCAGGACATTCATACAGTTACTGCAGCAGGCATGCTGGGATATACACACAGTCATAGCAGCACACTGTACTGTTACCAACATGATACTACTAATACACTTCTATGTAGTCACCCTGTGCATCAGCAACGTGTTTACCTGTTCCCGCAATGATGTTGGAGATTGCAGGAGGTGGCACAGTGTCATCATATGCACAGGGTGTGGATTAGGTATGCCTGAGTCAGCCACTGATACCACCAATTGACATGTGTGTGTATGTGTGTTGGTGAGGGGCAGCAGTACAGGTTGGGGCAGTGTTGGTGCAGTGTGTGCGTGTACGTGGTTGCCCTAGGTGTTAACATTTCGCATGTGTGTATGCACGCACACAGTTCCACCTCATGGCTGCCATATACAGGGGGTTGTGGACAGCCACAGACTGCACCTGGCAGGCCATACAGATCAGTATCTGTGTGCACGGACACGGTACCTGTGCCTGGCAGGGGTGCTACGGACCGTATCCAGTACAAAGCCAGACTGGGTACTGTCATCAGAAGCGGGAGTGTGTTGACTGGACACAAGTCCCTGTTGGGACTGTTCAGAGCCACGTGCACGTGGTCTCCTGGGGCGTTCCGATGACAGCACAGACCCAGCATTGCTGGGGCTGCTGCTGGCACTATGGGGGCGTGCGCGAGCCTGTTGTCGTCTGCGCCGACTGCCAGCTGCTGCTGCTGCCAGCATACGGCCACGTCGACGCCGCAAACGCCCACCATTGCCCTGGCTCATGGACATCTGGTTGTGGAACTGCTGTAATATGTCCTCACAACATCTGCTATGACATCGTTGAAGTTACGGATAGCATCCACAATGTCACGCATACTGTCTGTCATGGCTGTGCGACATGCTCTCAGCTCCCTCAGACCCTGTCTGGTGTACCTTTCCATACGTGACTGTGCCTGCATGACAGTCCGAAACATAGCTGAGGTTGACAGACCTCTTTGGGCACGTCGGCCAGAGGCAGTATGCCCACGGATGCTCCCACGAGAACCCATGGGCAACTGTCTGTGTGGTACCATCGGAGGACCCTACCCATGCCTGCTGCGTGGGGACGCATGTGCCACAGGTACCACATTACCCTGGTCTATGCCCACTGTATCCTGTCCATCACCTAGGGACAATGGTGACAAAGGATGTACAGGCAGGATGACTGTGCGCAATGATGGGGTTGACAGCTGTGTAATGTCAATTGGCTGACCAATGGCAGACCCTGACACACCTTCCTGTACCATTACACAAATATCATCATTACCAGTAGCCGTGGCACAGGATTCAGGTTCCCTGCTGCAGGTCACCAGAGCAGCCCCAGAACCTGTGGGAGGAAGATAGGAAACACAGTTTACAGTCTCCAGACATTGTTACCAGTGATGCACTTATACACACATGACACATGCACACATGGACACAGGCACACATGCAGACATGCACACATGGACACATGCACACAGGCACACATGCACACAGGCACACATGCAGACATTCACACGTGGACACATGCACATGTGGACACATGCACACAGGCACACGTGGACACATGCACACATGGACACATGCACACGTGGTCATATGCACACATGGGCACATGCACACGTGGTCACGTGTACACATGCACACATGCACACGTGGTCACGTGTACACATGCACACGTGGACACAGGCACCCATGCACACATGGACACAGGCACACATGCACAGATGCACACGTGGACACAGGCACACCTGCACACATGCACACATGGGCACAGGCACACCTGCACACATGCACACATGCACACCCCGCAGTATACACACAGAGCACTACTGAGTTACACTACTGTTACTAGCATTATCAGGACTATTATAGGTTATGTTAAACACACTCACCAGCATGGATGGCCTGTCTTGCTGTAACCCTGGAGGGACCTGCAGAAATGATGAGATTAATGTCAGTGGGCACAACTGTGCCATTGATATTGCATATGATACAGTGTACAGAACAGTCAAGTGTACATATGGCATATTACCTGCACGCTCCATGTCGTGCTGCTGTGTGGAACCAGCCTCCATCATAATGCAGGTGTACTGCTGTTGGTGTTCCGGGGCTGGAGCCACAACACTTAGGAGTAGCCCCTCCAGTCTGGTGATGGGGGGATGTGTGGCCACTCCACCTCCTGTGGCGACCTGTTGCCTGTGGATATCTGATGCACGCTGCCGGACACTTCGGATTAAATCACTGCAGTGATATCGTACCTGCTCATATGTCCTGTTATGCGTGCCAATATCATTTACCCTACGGACAAGGTCTTGACACAGTGCGGCCCTCTCCTGCTGATTCTGACTGGTGCAGGAAAACAGGATGTCATACTCCCGCACCAGGCTCTGATGGATCTCCTCATCTTCTGCCACAGAGTAGGTGGGGTTACGCTGTCGCGCCATCTCCCTAGAAGAGAACACAAACAGGATATCAGCAGACCATGTCAGCAATATATGGCACACATACCATACATGATACTCATGTGTAGTGATATACTACTACTCCCATATGTTGCATGTGTGTGTGTCATGGTGGATACACAGGTACATGGCCAGATATCAGTGCTCAGCCAAAACCTGTGCAGCAATACCTGCCACATTCCACACAACATAGTAGCATGCCCCATCGGTCAGCACACACTGACAGGTGCAATGCACAACCTCACTCTGGGGGTTCATCCCAAGGTACTGTATGTGGGACACCGTCCACTACTGTGATGTGGACTGAAGTTACTCAGCCTGGATATACATATCCCACCACCACCACCAGCACAGTAGACTACTTTGATATGTATGTGATTAGACAGTTATTCACTTGCTGGGACTGAGATGGTATCCATGCAGCACACTGGGCCAGTGGAAGCCACAAGCCACACTGCTGACCCCTTTGCAAATGCTTACCACGGACATGCCACAGATTGCATGGAACTTGCACACACATTTCTAACCCAGACCCTATGCACAAAGGTTAGGCATCCTGTCCGGTGGACCCCAGACAGAGGCAGATTGTATAACAATAGCAGGAGGCTACTGCAGGACAGAGCACATTCACATTAAGGGAAGGCATCTGTGGTCAGCACTGGTACTACACTACGGTCCGTCATAACAATGGCCACGGCCTACTCTGGGAGGGACAGGGACACAAACACTATAGATGACCATAAGACCTTCTTCAGTTATGTTATACATATGGACCACATGCCTCAGATATGCTCTGTGTTAATACACACCTACTTAACATTCACCAAACACACGGATATTGGCAACAATCTTGCAGACATGTTCGGTGCACGTATCCCCCCTCCTTCTCCCCCACCAGTTGAAATATTTATCACAGCTGGATGTAACCTCCCTATCATCTCACATGTCCAGGTGAGGGCCGCCCTCAGCAGAGAAGAACACACAGCATCACTGTGACCTCGTGGTATCCCTGGATGTGTGCTACCGGCACTCCAAGAGGACATACAACCGCATATAACACTGATAGTTTATCTTGGCCGTACTACAGGATATGTACCTGGACAGTGGCATACAGCAACAGTGGTCCCACACCACTAAGGGGGCACCTCGACTGACCCTGGTAATTACCACATCATATGCATAACGGGCCTGGTCTGATAAGCTATGAAATTATGCAGTATGGGATGCATATGCAGTGACATTGGGTACCTGCAGACACTTGTTCCCAGCCAGTGTGCCTTTGGGATGGGCTGATCCTGACTTTTGAACCTGGCTGACCTTTCAAAGCAGTCACTACAGCCATTGCTGGGCCAACGCACAGACAACTGTTGCCAGGATCATGGCCTAAGACTGATTGACATGTAATGTATGGTCATCCCCTTTTGGTGGAACTACGTACACACAACATATCACATGGACATACCTATGGATACAGACCTATGACACATTTGGAGGATTCACAGTATGCACACTATTAACCTGTTACTTTGCATTACCTGTGTTTGTCGCAGCTGGTTGCGTTACCACAGCTTCTGCTTGCTGCTGCTACTGTCAGTGCTGACAGCTTCGGGTGACAGAGTCACAGTGTCTAATTTTTTTTTTGCTCTCTCTCTCTCTCTCTCTCTCTCACTTCTCGCTCTCCCTCTGTCTGCTTACAGACAATGCAATGAATGTATTGCATGTGGGGAGTGTTAGCACTGGATGCTTTTGTAGGTATCTGCATAGGTCCATGTGATGGCCTCTGCACCAATTGTAAGCCAGCATTTGCTAATTGCATACAGCTAGTTGTGTACTGATTGCAGTTCTCACTGTGATTTCAGGTCAGTGCTATAAAAGGGTATGTGGGATAGGCTTTGCCCTTTCAGATTGTGAGGGCGGGGACCATGCTGGTATGCTGTGGACAGTGTTCTGTGAGTGTAAAGGTTAGTATCTCTCTCATGATTCAGGCTGTGTTGTATATTCACATTTCTCCATTCCTCTCTCATGTTCCCTGTAGCAAGTGTGTATGCACACTGACTCCTACAACTATATATAGATATATATTTATATACATATATGTACATATACATACATTTATATATGTACTTTAACTGACCTTATTATCTACAAGCTGCCAACTAGCATGGCTGTTTCTGTTCACACACTACTATTATGGAAATCCAGTAGTTTTGACAGTAATTTTAAATGACATGCTTTGTGTACTACACATCCTATATTCCCTTTACATTCATCCCTACTATTACATGTTATATTTATTTTAGCACAATGTTTTTGTATAAGAGTCATGGCTTAGTGGTAGGTCATACAGACTAGTGTTTCCAAGGTCCTGGGTTCGGGACTGACAGTGGGATTTTATTTTGCTTTTGAACTGAGTACAGGACCTGTCAATCAAAGTGACTAAGGCACTTTTAAGCAGTTGTAACAGGGTTAGCGCTGGTTTGCGCAGAGTTCACGCATGTGCACTGGCGGTTAGCTCCGCGCACACAAGCGCACACCTGCTTACAACCGCTTAACGGTGCTTACTCTGGCGCACACCCGAGCTATTTTCTTTGAAAGAAAAGAAAATGGAGAGACAGGAAAGTGGTGAAAAAGGGGTCACAAAGAGGGTAAGACAGTAGGGAAACAAGCTTGGGATTTGCAGGAGGGATGTAGGTAAGGCCCATAGCTGCCCATTTCTTCATCAGCAAAAGCTGTGCATATGTATATAATTTGGTGTGACATTTGAAACCTTCCACCCCTGAGAGAGGTGTCAGAACAACAATAATACTTGTTGTACAGCCAATTGTAATTGATAGGTTCCATGTCCAGCAGACATGTGTGCGGAATGGGCAGCTATGTATGGGGCGTAATTTTTTTGTGGGTACAGAGTGCCCCCTTTTTTTTTTCAGGTGAGAGTGGTATGTCAGGTGAAGGAGGTCGGTACAGCTGGGGAGGTAGGTTGGGTAGGTAAACAGACAAGACAAACAAGACGCATACAGGGGCAGTGTATGACACGTGTGGGGGGGGGTTACACAACTGACGGGGACGGAGGTTTGGATATCCAGAGCCCATGAGCCCACAGATGGCAACAGTGGAACTGATATCTCCACCCATAGGCAGTTGCCACTGTTCCTTCACTGCCCAGGACGGGGCTGTGCTGGGGGCTGTGTAGGCCGGGCAACAGGCATGCCCGTTAGTTGCGCCACCCGTGCCTCGAGCTGGCGTAGGGGCTCGAGAACAGAGTCCTGAATCTCCCTACGCACCACAGTCCGGACGCTACAGAGGGTGAGTGGTGGTTCTCCTTTGGCCACACTGGCAGAGGGGGGGCGAGACCCATCCCCTGCAGCGCTTTCACCCGCAGGTGGCACAGGGCCACCGGAGGAGGGTCCGGACTCGGCACTAGTGCCAGGTGCACTCGCCAGCTGAGGTGGGAGAGGTGGGTCCGCTGGAACCTGCCTTCCCTGTCCTATGTTTTGCATTATGTCATGACAGTTTGGGTTAGTGACATACAATACCATTCACAATTAGTTGTAACAGCATGCATTAGTATTCCCATTAACCAAACACCCAGATATTCACACCATTGAACAGCGTGCATAACACATGCATAATTTGAACAGAAATACACAGTCCAACAACATGCAGGGTTAATTGATGGCAACAGGTCATCAGGTGTGGATGTATGAACAGGGCAGATGCATCAACGGACATGCAAATATATATGACCCAACAGGACAAACGTCCAGGGGTGTTAATTGTGATTGCACATACCATTTTCACGTGGAATGGGTTATATGTGGTTATAGGGTGGGGTAAAGAAAGTAATATTAACACCTTGAATAACAATACATATGCTGTACATTTCTAATAGCTACAGTTATATACACACTACTGTTCTAACTACAGTTTCCTATATGATAACTATTTCAACTTGGTGATAGGACTGTTACTGCAACATCAATATACATTTTATTGTTCTTCATACACATTCATATCTAGCTTTGTTCAGCTACATCATCCTGCTACATTTGCTTTATATAGCTGTAGACAAGTGTGGATGTTTGGTATATCAGACAATCATCCTATCTGCATATTGCAGACTGAGAGCAACATATCCAGATTTTGGGATACACATTCCAGATGCAGCAACACTTTGAACAGATTTCGCTGTTTGGTTTTGAATCTCACATGCATTTCATTCTGTCTTGACTGCAGTATACTTTATTCAGGGGTTATTACTACTGTATTGCTGGATTCACGACACTTTCTCACTTGCTTTCATTTTACTATTCAGGATGGTACTTACTTCTAGGCTTTATTGACATGTTTTACCTGTAGTTATTACAATCCTTTCCAGCAGTCTCACTTCTGTCATGTTTCAGTATTTCCACAGGGATATATTTCACACATGTGATTTCATCATCTTCTGCAGCTATACTTTTCAGCCTGCTGCAGGTTGTGTACTATTTTCTCACAGGTAGGGCATTTTTATTTCAGAATATATGTCAGACAGTTTCATTTTCCGGTTTAACTTACAGGCTGAAACACACTTTTGTAATCAAGCAATACTTGCCGACACTTTCACACTGTTACTTGCAGATTTTATTCCTTACTGACTACACTGCACTCTTTGGCTGACTGTCATACTTTTATATTTCTTTACAGTTACTGGTAGTGGATTACTGACCTGCCCGGTGGCGCAACCGCACCAGCCTATCGCCATAGGCTCTGCGGTTCGCAGAACGGACACCTGCAGCTGTAATATAAATGAAGTAATATTGGAATACACATCTCCATAATATCAGCTAGTTTAATTTCTTACATACATAATTAAATGTTACTTATTCAGTAGTGGGGCGTTGGGTTTTTGCCAGGCCTCCTGGATCCAAAGGTTCAGTTGGTCCTGCTTGCATCTCTTCAGGTCCGCATGATGGTGACAGACCTGCTCACTAGTCCTTGTAATCCCTGTAGCACTGGTGAGATCATGAGCCAACCGGTCCCACGCCTCGGCCCTGTATGCTCCCCAGAGGACCTGGCCCTGCATGAGTTGGGCCTCATGATTATGGACTAGGAGCCAGACCATGTACCTGGACTCCTCAACACCCCACCTCTGTGCTCGAAAGCAACTACCCTCTCCTACTCCTGTCATTCTGCCTGCAGGTGAGTTCTACAATCGTTTATGTTGTGTATTCCCGCCTATGGGGCTTATATAGTCCGTTTTTCCTTCACATATCTGTGATTGGGCATTTTGGAATTGTATCAACTTCAGTAAACCTGCATTGTCATGCTCTAGTTTGTATTCATTCCTATATATTAGCTATTATTGCATTTAAAGGTACTGCTGTCATGGCTTAGTGGTTCTGTACCTTGACTATGGTGTATAGTATCCTGGGTTCGAACCTGGCCACTGCTTTTTATTTTTCATGACTGTCTAGACATGCTGAGGGGTGTGTCTGTGTAAAGGCAGTTTTGATACGGCTTGCTCAATGTTGCCCGTCGGTTAGCTTGTTTGTGCGGTGCGCAGCTCGCAAGCGAATGCGCTGCTTTAAGCCTCATTTGGCTATCGGCACGCATATTACGCTCAGCTCAGTTAGGGGCACATAGAAATAGCGTGTTAGACCACTGCTCAGCTACGGGCACTCAATTTGCACCAGTTAAACCACTGCTCACCTATGGGCAGATGCACTCACTCTGTTAAACTGTAGCTCAGCTATGAGCACATCTGGCATTTTTTATTCTTTTGTTACCTCACATTTCTTCAATATAAATGGGCTATTTCATTACATTTTACATAAATTGTGGTTTTATGTGTACATATTTGTCAGGGACTTGTTTCCTGCTTATTTTGCTAATAAAAAATTGGTGTTGTGGGGGCTCGAACCATGAATGCCTGCTCTTCAGCCAACATCTCTACCACTACGCTATTGCTTCTTGGCTTATTTTACATATTTAGTTCTTATATGCTTTCACACTGACTGCTAACTGTAGCTGCGCTACGGGCACGCCTGCGCAAACGAGCGCACTCACAGTTAAACATTTTAACAATTAAAAAAAAATATAAAACGTGTTTATTTATATGTTTTCTGTTCATAGTCTGTGGGGGCATGTGTTGTGTTCTGTTTATTCACATTTCCGTGGACTCTGTCGTGGGTGTTTACTTTGGGAACTTTTCCTCTTCTGGGGGCGTGTCCGCTTACAGGGCTTGGCCTACGGATACGCCCCCTACTGTCTTACACGGACCGTGTTGGCCTTAAGTGTGATTCAGCATGCTCTCATGAATATGCAGAGCATGCTGACATCACTCCGTTTAACTGCAGCCTCCGTGTATGAGTTATAACTCTTACACGGAGGCTTCGTGAATCCTGCCCAATGTCATTTCTCTTTGGTTATACACAGGCATCAGTGTTGATCTCTGCCAACTGTCACATAATGTATGACCACAAAAGAATGATTTTTGTTCTTTTATATGCCCGTTATGGACGTGTGTGGTGTGATAATGTATTTTTGATAAGATTAAAAGTTGTAAATGCAAAGCGTATGGGACAGAAATGTCAAAGGGCAGAACGCACAGGGAAAAGAAAAGGTGAGGAGATAAGGAGTGAGCAGGACAGAGGTGGTTGAAGAAGACAGATAGGAATAGATATAAACCCATGCTTTTCATATTTAAGTGATGCATAGCAGGGAACCAATGAAGCAGGCAAACCACAAAAGTTCATCAAAAAACATATCTCTGAAATGTACCACACTGGCAGAACAACAGTAAGACAAAAAAAAAGTTGAAGTGATTGGAATCAATGCTTTCATAGTCACATTCTCCATAGCAGTGCATTAGCAAAGACAGCCACTGAAGTTGTACAACCATAAAGGGATATTAAGAAGACTCCTATCAGGCATATGCAACACATTTGAATACTGGATGCTGAACACTGTAAAAAGTACAGTTTTGTACTACCATAAATGTAGAAATTCGAGTGTATTCACTGCTGCAGTCATTACACTTGGGTTATCCTGCTGTCAGGCGATCCCACAGTCGGCCAGAGTTCCAAAGTTTTGGTCTGGAGTCGGTTGCTGTCGCTTCTTCCCTGACGTCAGTGCGCCAGGGGTATATAAGATGCAGCTGACGCCATTTTCTTCAGTTTTTCTTGCCCCAGATGTCAGGTGCCCCCAAATAGGTAGGCAGTACATACTGCTAATAACACATACATAAAAAATAAAAAACAATTCCTTCAGCTACAAGCAAATACACCACATAGGTTGTATAGGATAGAGAGGTATAGATAAGTCCCAGCTAAGAAAGTGGGGGTTGGAGGGAGGGTAACCTGGACTGCAGCAGTGAATACACTCGAACATCTACATTTATGGTAGGTACAAAACTGTACTATGTTCATCATGTTTCACTGCTGCAGTCATTACACTTGGTTTGAATCCCAAAACTGAGGTTGGGTGGCTGGGTCTATATAGGATTAGGAGTGGCTATGAGGCCCTGCAGAACTGCAGTGGAAAAGCCAGCCCTGGATTTGGAGTATAGAGGTAAGTGATAATGCTTGGTAAAGGTGTGCACTGAACTCCAAGTTGCAGCTTCCAAAATATCCTTGGTTGGTACTCCTCTAAGAAAGGCCGCTGAAGTGGCTGTTGCCCTGGTAGAATGAGGCCTAATGTTATTAGGCACAGTTTTTCCATGTTGTGTGTAGCAGAAACGGATACAGTATCCTATCCACTTTGAAATGGTCTGTTTTGAAATAGCCTTTCCCTGTGATCCTGCAGCATATGATACAAACAGTTGCTCAGTTTTCCTAAAAGCTTTTGTTTTGTACAAGTAGAAACGTAAAGTACAGTTTTGTACCTACCATAAATGTAGATATTCGAGTGCTAATACAGCTGCAGTCATAACAGATGGGTTTTCCTGCCGTCAGGCGGGTCCTCGGTGGGCCGAATTCCAAAGTCTAGGTCCGGCGTTGGATGTCGTCGCTTCTTCCCTGACGTCAGTGTGACAGGGGTATAAAAGAACCAGCCAACGCCATTTTCTTCAGTTTTTCTTGCCCCAGATGTCAGGTGCCCCCAGAAAGGAGGCAAAACATAAATTTATGTAATAATGCAATGCAATATAATCAAAAAAAAGTAGTTGCAAGCAAATACACCATAAAAGAATACCCCAATCAGGTTGTATGAAGAGGTGTTAGCCATTAGGCCTGTCTCAAGAGGGGAAGGAGGGAGGGAAACCTGGACTGCAGCTGTATTAGCACTCGAACATCTACATTTATGGTAGGTACAAAACTGTACTATGTTCATCGTGCATACAGCTGCAGTCATAACAGATGGGTTGAATCCCAAAGCTAAAAAAGGGGTGGTAGGCACTAAGAGGAACTAGAAGGAGCCAGGATGCCTTGCAAGACTGCAGTGGCAAAGCCCACTCTAAATTTGGAGTATAATGGTAGGTGATAGTGCTTGGAGAAAGTATGTACAGAACTCCAAGTGGCTGCTGCCAAAATATCTTTGGTAGGAACCCCCCTGAGGAAAGCTGTAGATGTAGCTGTGACCCTTGTGGAGTGAGATCTGATGCCTGTAGGTACAGTCTTACCATGAAAAGAGTAACAAAAGTGTATGCAGTGGGCTATCCATCTTGAGATTGTCTGTTTGGAAATAGGCTTCCCTTGAGCACCTGTAGCATAGGACACAAAGAGTTCCTCTGATTTTCTGAAAGGCTTTGTTCTGTCCAAATAATAATGAAGCTGTCTGTGAATGTCCAAGGAATGTAGTAGTCTCTCCCCTTTGTTTTGTGGATTAGGGTAAAAGGTAGGTAGGTGGATAGCCTGATTCAAGGCTACCCTGGATACTACCTTTGGCATAAAAGAAGGGTTGGTTCATAAGGAAACTCTGTCCTGATGGAAAATGATGAAAGGCTGCACAGCCATGAGGGCTTGTAGTTCCGAAACCCTGCGTGCTGAGGTGATAGCCAGAAGGAAGGCTGTTTTCCAGGACAAATATTGCAGTTCTGTTGAAGCAGCTGGCTCAAAAGGAGGCAAGGTCAGTTTTTCTAGAATGAAATTGAGGTCCCAAGCAGACACTGGTTGTTTCCTTGGGGGTTTTATATTCTTAGCCCCTCTGAGGAACTGTCTTAAGAGGGGGTGAGAGAATAAAGGAGGATCAGTGTTGTATTCTGCAGAAATGGCTGAGGCATGGATTTTGATGGAGGAGAATGAAAGTCCACTGCTTAGCATCTCAGCTAGGTACTGTAACATTTGAGGTAGATTCAGTATTCCAGGATTCTGACCCTTTTTCTGATTCCAGGCACAAAACCGTTTCCATTTTGTGGAGTAGGCTTTTCTAGTAGAAGGCCTTCTGGCCTCCAAAATGACATCCTGCACCTCCTTGGAGAGTAGGGTCTGTTGTGAATTTAAGGAATCCTCCATGCGGCTAGATTGAGTGTTTTCAGCTGACTGTGAAGAGTTTTGAAGTTGTGCTGAGTCAGTAGAAGAGGCATTAGAGGCAGGATCCATGGTGGGGAATGTGTCAGGCTCCTCAGGAGTGGGTTCCAGTGTTGTCTTGGCCAGTCTGGAGCAATGAGAATCATCTTTGGTCTGTCTGCTCTGGCTTTTAATAGAACTTTGGGCAGCAGAGGAAGAGGTGGAAAGGCATAAACTGTCATTGTTGTCCAACTGAAAGAGAGTGCGTCCACTTTCCAGGCCTGTGGATCAAAGGTCCTTGAGCAGAATTTTGTAAATTGATAATTTCTGTGGGTGGCAAACAGATCTATGTCTGGCCTTCCCCATGCTTGAATTATTTTTGTAAAAACTTGAGGATGCAATTTCCGTTCGTGTGGATCTGTCATATTTCTGCTTAGGTTGTCTGCCAGCGTGTTTTCCTTGCCTGGCAGGAACTGTGCTTGAAGTTGGATTTGTAATTCCAAAGCCATGTTCCAAAGAGACATGGCTAGCCTGCATAGGGGATATGAATGGGTTCCTCCCTGTTTGTTTATGTACCACATCACTGTGGTGTTGTCTGTCCTTATCAATAGTTGGCCTGGATGCAGTAGGTCTTTGAAAGCCATAATAGCATTTATTACTGCTAGCATTTCCTTTTGATTGATGTGTAAGTGCTTTTCTTTTTGGGACCATTTGCCCTGAATGCACCGATTTGTCATGTGCACCCCCCAGGCGTAATCCGAGGCATCTGTTGTGATGACTTGATTTGCTTGAGGCTTGCAGAATGGGAGACCTATGTTTCTTTGGCATGCTTGAGCCCACCACAGAAATTCCTTTTGAAGACATGGAATCAGTGGTATAATTGTTTCCAAACTGTGGCTGTGTTGCGACCATAAGTTTTTTAGGTACCATTGAAGTTTCCTCATATACAACTTTGCACATGGGATTAGCAGGATGCAAGATGCCATGAATCCCAGAGCCTGCAGGATTTTCCTTGCAGTCAGCCTGGTGAAGGTTGCCAGTTTTCTGAAGTATTGAGTTAGTTGCCCTTGTTTCTCTGGCGTGAGGTAGGCCATCTGGGTGTTTGTATTCAAGCTGGCACCCAGGAAAATTATTGTTTGAGAGGGTATTAGTCTTGATTTCTTTTTGTTGACTGTGTATCCCAGAGAATTCAACAACATTATTACAAACGCCAGGTGTTTCAGAAGCATGTGTTTGCTGTCCGCTTAGATCATGCAGTCGTCCAAATATGGGTATATTTGTATCCCTTGAAGTCTGCAGAAGGCAATTACTGATGCCAGGCATTTCGTGAACACTCTGGGCGCAGTAGATAAGCCAAAGGGCAATGCCGAGAATTGATAATGGGTTGAACCTGCAAGAAATCTGAGGTATCTTCTGCAATCTTGTCTGATTGGGACATGCAGGTATGCCTCCTTGAGGTCCAATGTTACCAGCCAAGACTCCTTGCCCAGCATGGGAAGAAGCTGCTGTAATGTGAGCACCTTGAATTTTGGTACGAGTAAATATGTGTTTAGGATGGATAGGTCCAAAATAGGTCTCTAATCTTTGTCCTTCCTTGGTACCAGGAATAGTCTGGAATAAAAACCTTGACCCTGTTCTTGTGCAGGTACCTCTTGAATAGCTTTCATGTCCATGAGATCTGAAATTTGTTTTTGTGCCTCTGCCCTTTGATTGTGTGGCAGGTTTGGCATGCCTCTCCTTTTTGGAAGGGTGTGAAAGTGGAATCTGTAGCCTCTGTCTATAATGTCCAGGATCCATTTGTCTTTTGTGACAATATGCCAATTTTTTGAAAATAACGCCAGTTTTCTGCCTAAAGGTGCTGCCAATTGAGCCTTGCTTGGCATGCAAAGGGGAAAGTCATTGGTTCTGCTTTCTGAATGGCTGTGAACAATCCTCACCACCTCTTGGTGTAGGTGCTTGCCATTGTCTGCCTCTAAATGATCCTTGAGATTGCCCTCTACCCCTTGGGTGCCTGTATCTACCTCTTTGAGGTCTGTCCGTGGCTGGAAAGGACCAATTTTTTGAAGGCCAATTTCTACTGAAATGTGGAGGTTGTACCTGTAGGAAATCTTTCACTGTTTGCATTGATTTTGCCTTTTCCTCCATTTTCTTTAATACCTCCTCAGCTTTAACACCAACCAATACATCTTTTTGAAGAGGTGCATCTAGTAATTTAGCTTTGACATGATCTGGTAAGGTTTGCTCTTTGAGCCAAGCGTGCCTACGTATGACTGATCCTGTAACAGCAGCTCTACATGAGGCCTCTAAAGCATCAAAACTACATTGCAAGGTATGTTTACCCACTTGCTCTGCACTATGCAACAAATCCTGCAACTCTTTCAAGTCTGGTTGTTCAGGTTGTGACATTTTGCTTTTCAACTGAGATAATAAAAACTGTTGATACTTTAACATATGGAACTGACAGTTTAATGCCCTCATGGTTAAGGTGGTCGAGGTGTATACCCTTTTCCCCCACCTTTCTAAAGCTCTGGAATCTCTCTCTGAAGGTAATGGATTTTTGGCAGTGGAGGCCTTAATTCCCTTGGGACCCTGTGAAATAGTTTCTGGGACAGCCGCATGGCTTTTGTATAGAACTTGGTGTGAATCAGGAACTCGGTAATACCTGTCAGGCTTGACTGGAGCTGGAGGTAAGGAATCTGGGTTAAGGCTGGCCTCTGAATACACATCATCTAGTATGTCTAAGACAGGAGGGATAGCCAGAGGCCTGTGCTGAGGGAGCAAGAGGAAATCCCTGAGCCTTTTCTTGGAGTCTGAGTAATCTTGGCCTTCCCAGTGGAAGTGTTCCCTCAAGGTATGCAAGGTTTCCCCAAAAGAGTAGTCCTCAGGGGGGGAGACAGAGGGAATGGACTCCTCTGCATCAGAATCTTCAAAAGGGGAGTAAAATTGTTCCTGGTCTTCAGAATGTTCTGAAGTAATGGAGGCCTGGTCCCAGGAAGGGTATTCTTCCTCCACTCTGGGCCTTTTGTCCGAGGGAGGTTGAGAACCCCTGATAAGAGTAATCAAATCCTCAGCCATTTTGAGCATCTGCTTTTTAGGCATGGGGCCTAGAGAGGGTCCCTGTGGAGCTTGTCTTTTAGAATGCATGGCTGCTTTAGATTTAGTGAAAGCCTTAATGGAAAAAGAAGAAGAAGGCCTGAAGACACCTTGAGAGGTGGCAGGCCTGTCTAAACTCTGAGTTTCCCCGCCAAGAGTGGCTTCGGTATCTGTAGTCGGAGTGTGGGTCGAAGAGCCTGCGACCTCGGGCACAGAAGAAACCGCTAATGAAGTGTCATCGGTAGTCAGGGGCTGCGTAGGCACCTCGCTGAGAACCGGAGCACCTGTAGTCAGCTTTAGCGTGGTGTCGGTAGAAGTCACGGACCTCGTATGTCGGTCCTTATCTTTGCGTCTTTTACTCAAAACTGGAGTCGGAGTATCCGACGACATAATGTAATTAAACTTTTTGCCAAAATAGTGTTGGGCGAACTCCGCCTCCGTCTGTTGAATGTAGCACAAAAACGACAGGCCGAGACGTCGTGGTCTGGGCCTAAGCAAGGAATGCAGAGGGAATGGAAATCCTTATGCGGTATTTGCTTCCCACATGAAATGCAATTATTAACTTTGTCTGACATCGGTCTAAGGCAAGAAAAGTTTCCCCAATGGGGTACTTAGCTTTCAAGAAGACTTCGGTTGAAAAATATTCGTAATCTCAGGAGCTGGCCGACCGGCACTTGCAAACTACTTCTGTTCGGGCACCGCGCGGCAAGAAAGACTGAAGAAAATGGCGTTGGCTGGTTCTTTTATACCCCTGTCGCACTGACGTCAGGGAAGAAGCTACGACATCCGACACTGGACCTAGACTTTGGAATTCGGTCGACCGAGGACCCGCCTGACGGCAGGAAAACCCATCTGTTATGACTGCAGCTGTATGCACGATGAACATCTGCCTGTGTATGTCCAATGAGTGAAGAAGTGTCTCCCCTTTATTCTGGGGATTTGGATAAAAAGTTGGCAAGTGAATGGTTTGGTTAAGAGCCACACTGGATACCACCTTTGGCATAAATGTAGGGTTTGTTCTTAAGGAAACTCTGTCCTGATGAAAAATGATGAAAGGTTCCACTGCCATTAGTGCCTGTAACTCTGAGACTCTTCGTGCTGAAGTTATTGCCAGCAGCAGAGCAGTTTTCCATGACAAAAATTTTAATTCTGCTGAAATGGCTGGCTCAAAAGGTGGTAAAGTAAGTTTTTCCAAAACAAAGTTGAGGTCCCAAGTTGATGTTGGTGCTCTCCAGGGCGGTGTTAAGTTTTTAGCCCCTCTAAGGTATTGTCTTAGTAATGGATGAGAAAAAATAGGAGGATCCATGTTGTAATGAGCTGAAATAGCAGAGGTGTGGATCTTAATAGACGAAAAGGAAAGGCCTTTGTCTAGCATCTCAGTTAAGTATTGTAATATCCTAGGAATATTTGGGACAAGAGGGTCGCGCAGAATCTTTTCCACTTTTCTGAATAAGATTTCCTGGTGCTGGGCCTCCTGGCCTCCAAAATGACATCCATAACAACTTTAGAGAGGAGTGTTGACTGTTTGGTTAAGTAATCTGCCATGCAGCCAGATTTAAGGTTTGGAGCTGGCTGTGCAGGATCTGATTGTTTTGTTGAGTCAGAAGATGATGTATTTGAGGTAAAATCCATGCTGGGCCTTGAGCCATGTTCCTTAATATTGGGTACCAGTGCTGGCGTGGCCAGTCCGGAGCAATCAGGATCATTTGTGGCCTCTCTAGTCTGGCTTTTAGGAGTACCTTTGCAAGGAGAGGCAGTGGTGGGAAGGCATAAACTTTCAGTGTTTTCCAACTGAATAAGACAGCGTCCACTTTTCATGCTTGTGTGTGGTAAGTCCTTGTGCAGAATTTCTGTAGCTGGCAGTTCAGAGGGGAGGCAAAGAGATCTATGTCTGGGCTCCCCCATTTCTGAGTTATCATGCCGAATACTTGTGGACTTAGTTTCCACTCGTGAGGATCCATGATGTTTCTGCTTAAGTCGTCTGCCAGTGTATTTTTCTTTCCTGGCAGGAATTGTGCTTGCAGATGAACTTGATAGGTCAGTGCTGTGTTCCTCAAAGTCATTGCTTGTCTGCATAGGGGGTAGGAATGTGTGCCCCCTTGCTTGTTTATGTACCACATAACTGTGATGTTGTCCGTCTTTAGTAGCAATTGTCCTGGATGCAGAAGGTCCTTGAAAGCTGTCAGGGCATTTTGTACAGCTAGCATCTCATTTTGATTGATGTGGAGATGCATTTGGTCTGTGGTCCACTTGCCGTGGATACATTGTCCTGCCATGTGTGCTCCCCATGCGTAATCCGATGCATCTGTTGTTATTGTGTGCCTGGCTGTGGGTAAAGTAAAAGGTTGTCCCTTGTTGTGGTGACATGCCTGTGCCCACCATTGAAACTCCTGTTGAAGGCAGGGAATGAGTGGTATTATTGCTTCCAAACTGTGGAAGTGTTGAGTCCATACACTTTTCAGATACCATTGTAACTTCCTCATATGCAGTCTGGCATATGGAATTAGTAGTATGCAAGATGCCATGAACCCCAAGGCCTGCAGAATTTTTCTTGCAGGGAGTTGGGTCTTTGTTGCCATCAAATGAAAATACTGAATCAGTTGCCTTTGCTTATCTGGCGTGAGATAAGCCATCAGGGCAGTTGTATTTAAGCTTGCACCCAGGAATATTATCTCTTGTGAGGGCACTAGTTTTGACTTCTTTTCATTTATTGTGTGCCCTAGGCCCATTAGTAATCTTTTTACAAATGCCAGATGTTGTAGTATGAATGTCCTTGCTCTCTGCTTGAATAAGGCAGTTGTCCAAATAAGGATATATTTGAATTCCTTTTTGTCTGAAAAATGCAATTACTGGTGCCAGGCACTTTGTGAAGACCCTGAGCACAGTAGATAATCCAAAGGGCAGTGCAGAGAATTGGTAATGCTTTGTGCCAGCTATGAATCTGAGGTATCTTCTGCAATTTTGTCTGATTGGGACATGCATGTATGCCTCTTTGAGGTCCAAAGTAACAAGCCAAACCTTCTTGCCCAGTATGGGAAGAAGTTGCTGTAGTGTCAACATTTTGAATTTTGGTACATCCAGGTATGTGTTCAGAATGAATAGGTCCAGTATGGGTCTCCAAGCTTTGTCCTTTTTGGGGACCAAGAAAAGTCTTGAATAAAAACCTTGTCCTTGTTCCTGTTCTGGTACTTTTTGAATAGCTCTCATGTCCACGAGAGCTGTAATTTGTTTTTGTGCCTCTGCCCATTGATTTTGAAGCAGGTCTGGCATTCCTTTTGGCCTTGGCAGAGTGTGAAAATGGAACCTGTAACCTTGAGACACAATATTCAGTACCCATTTGTCTTGGGTGATCATGTGCCAGTTTTGCTGAAAAAGTGCTAGTTCCCCCCCTAAGGTAGCTGCCAAAAGGAGAGGGTTTGGCATTTGAAAGGGGAAGTCATTGGGACTGTTTCCTGAATGGCTGTGACTTGTCTTCGCCTCCTTTAAGGGTTGAAGCACCCCACTGTCGAGGTCTGTAACAGCCTTGGGGCTGAGACCTGCCTTTTGGGTGTCTGTATCTGCCTCTTTGTGGTCTGTTTGACACTGGAAAGGATCAATTTTTAGAAGGCCAATTTCTGCTAAATCTAGGAGGCTGTACCTGTAATAAATCCTTTACTGTCTGCACAGATTTTGCTTTATCCTCCATTTTCTTTAATACCTCTTCAGCCTTAACACCAAACAAGATATCATGCTGGAAAGGAGCATCCAATAATTTTGCCTTAACATGATCAGGTAAACTTTGTTCTTTTAACCATGCATGCCTTCTTATCACAGATCCTGTAACTGAGGCTCTACAAGACGCCTCTAATGAATCAAAACCACATTGCAGAGTATGTTTTCCCACTTGTTCAGCTGCATGCAATAAGTCCTGCATTTCCTTATGTTCAGAACCTTCTAAGGTTGTAGGCATTTTTTGTTTTAGACATTAAATATTGTTGGTATTTAAGCATGTGGAACTGGCAATTTAGAGCCCTTATTGCTAGTGTTGCAGAAGTGTAAACTTTCTTTCCTCATCTATCCAATGCTCTGGAATCCCTGTCAGAGGGAACTGGGTTTTTTGCAGTGGAAGCCTTTACCCCTCTGGGACCCTGGGAAATAGTTTCTGGGTCTGCAGCAGGGTTTTTGTAGAGAAATTTGTGAGAGTCGGGGACTCTGTAGTACCTCTCTGGCTTGACTGGAGCTGGGGGCAAAGAATCAGGGGTTAAACTAGACTCAGAGAACACATCATCCACAATATCCAACACAAGCGGAATAGCCAGGGGCCTGTGCTGAGGTAATAACAGAAAATCTTTGAGCCTTTTCTAGGATTCTGAATAATCCTGGCTCTCACAATGGAAATGCTCCCTCATGGTATGTAAAGTTTCCCCAAAAGAGTAATCCTCAGGAGAAGAGGCTGAAGGTATAGATTCTTCAGCATCAGAGTCCTCATAGGGGGGTAAGAAATATCCCTGGTCTGAAGAGGAATCAGAGGAAATGGAAACCTGGTCAGAGGACTCATAGTCTGTATCCTGCCTAGGCCTTTTATCAGGAGGGGGATGGGAACCCCTGATCAGAATAATTAGGTTTTCGGCCATTTTGAGCATCTGTTTCTTAGGCATGGAAGCCTGTCCAGGAGAATGCTGTACTTGTTTCTCTGACTTTAATGGAGTTTTTGACTTGGCTGTTGTTTTGATTGTAAGCTGTGAAGGTCTGAAGACACCCTCAGAAGCCGATGCCTGCTCAGCGGCTCCGGACCCATCTGAGGGAATAGTTTCCGTAGGCCCAATACCTTGAGTATCCAGAGGCCTAGATGTTTCCACGTGGGAGTCGGAGGTGGCCTGTGGCTCTGAGGCAGCGGGAGTCAGGGGTTGCGAAAGCGCCTCACTGAGCATTGGCGAACCGGCGACTGGCCTGGAAGTGGCTTTGTCGTCGGTTTTGGACCTCTGTTGCCTGTCCTTATCCTTGTCTTTGTGTTTTTTGTGTATTCCGGTCGTTGGTTGTTCCGACGGCATGGTATAATTGAACCTTCAGCCAAAATAATGGCGTGCAAAATCAAACCGATGTTTAATAGTGCGTTTGTTAAATCTAGCACAAAACCGACAACTAGTGACGTCGTGGTCTGGGCCTAGGCATGGAATACAGTAAGAATGAAAATCCTTATGAGGTATTTGCTTCCCACAAGAAATACAATTATTAACTTTTACTGACGTTGGTCTGAGGCAAGAAAAAGTTTCCCCAATGGGGTACTTAGCTTTATTGAAGACTTCAGTTCTGAAATTTGAATTCGAAAATCTCAGGAGTCAGCCGACCGGCACTTGCGAACTACTTTTGCTTCGGGCACCGCAAGGCAAGAAAGACTGAAGAAAATGGCATCAGCTGCATCTTATATACCCCTGGCGCACTGACATCAGGGAAGAAGGGACAGCAACCGACGCCAGACCAAGACTTTGGAACTCTGGCCGACTGTGGGACCGCCTGACGGCAGGATAACCCAAGTGTAATGACTGCAGCAGAGAAACACGATGAACATCAGCATAAAATCTCCACAGGAGTCAAACACATCACCCAAAACATTAACACAGTGAGATATTTCATGTGACCTCACAGCAAGAGGTTCCCGTGGTTCGATGTTTAGCTACGGTGCCTTCTGCATGGAGCCTGCATGTCCTCCCTTTGTTTGCATGGGTTTCCTCCTGTTTCCTCCCACATTCCAAAGACATCCAGTAGCTGGACTGGACACTCTAAATTGGCCACAGATGTGTGTGTGTGTGTGTGTGTGTGTGTGTGTGTGTGTGTGTGTGTGTGTGTGTGTGTGTGTGTGTGTGTGTGTGTGTGTGTGTGTGTGTCTGGTATGGAAGAACAACTGCAGCAATGCTAGCTACCTGGTTGTGTGAACCTTGGCTCTAGATGAGTGTTACTGTTGAAGTGACATCCCGACCCCATTTGCAAAAAAATACAAAAAAGGGGAATGGACGGATGGAGTCATCAGAACAGCTAGAATAAAGCTACTCACTTAACTGTCATCATTTTTGCCCTTCTTGCATATGTCTGTGTTGTGTTTATCTATATTGAACTTGGTTGGATGTTAGAGTGGAAGCATAGTACCAAGATGAAAAAGGAGTCACATGGATGGTAGGATACAAGGTGAGGTAATAAGGAATGAGAAGGATGGAAGTGGGATAGGAACATACTTCTCAACTTCTTAGCTGAACAGTGCCAGATGACTACATGACTACACTGTATTAGTGACAATCTCACTGACAAAATGTTCACAATTGTTATAAGAATACTTCCTTTCAGGGGAAAGTAACACAAGATGAAAAGAATACCTCCTGCATGGATTTGAAACCAACCCTGTGTTACTTGTATTCCACATATCATGATGTTCTATAACAATATAATAACAGCTATGAATAAAAGATGGTGCTGTGATGTAATTTATATAGATTTAATTTCAGCATTTGACAGGGTCGTACACAAAACACTGATCAATAAATTAGAACAACTAGGTATTGACGTACTCTTGATAACGTGGATAGCTGCATGGCTTACAAATAGGACACGGCAAGTATTATACAGCAATTGGACAGGTGAAATGCTTGGTTACTGTCAGAGTGTCCCACAGGGCTCTGTCGTAGGCCCTTACTTGTTTAGATTGCATCTTTCAGACCTAACATTTTCATGTGAGGCGTTCTATATTTGATATGCAGATGATCAGAAATTGGGTAAAATGATTACATGTGTTACAGATAAGGCATGTCTGCAAAAGAAATTAACTAAATTGACCAGTTGGGCACAGGAGAATAATATGCTGATAAATACAGCAAAAATTAAGCATATGAGATTTGGGGAACATAAATTGAAAGGTGAATATTTAATATAGCACACAGTGATTGAAACTTTAGATTCGTTTAACAGCTGACAACTGATCTGGGGCTGCCCGCTTCATTCTGCCCTCACTCCGCTCGGGCTTCACTCCGCTCCCCTGCCCCCAATTAACACCTGCCTCCAGTATTTGCCAATTTATAGACACAAAACCATACACCCCCACCCACGTCCCACCCACCACCTCAACCAATCTCAAAACAACAACACAATTGCAAACATTAACAAGCTACCACCCTCCACCCACCAAGTCCTCCTACCATACTCTATACCCCCATATTATCACTACCAACCAAACCACCGCCCACAAACCCTCAAGTAGTTATGTTTACTTCTCATCTATTAGTACTAGCTACCCTTGTTACACTTTACACCATTACCTGCTACCATAATGCTCATATATTTCACCCCAGCCCAACCCTAACTTTCACCTACCAACCACATAGTAACACTCCCTTCCTCAACATCCAACCCCACTTACTGAACTACTCTACCACTGAGCTATACAAATCAATTATATTAATTCCACCACACCTTCCACCAAACCCAACAGATTAACTAAACTTCTACTCAAAATTCAATCGCTATGTCTATTCCTACAAACACACTTCTAAATCTGTGGTGATATACACCCCAACCCAGGCCCCACAACTGATACTACCGACCTTACTAGTCCAAACATCCAACATGCAATTAACTGTAAAAAACCCTGTGACCTACTTATACTAAGTATGAACACTAGAAATATCTTGAACAGAACTGATGAAGTATACGCCACATTCTCAGCTTACAACCCAGATATTACACTCATTACAGAGACCTGGCTCAAACCCCACATTAAAGACAATGAGATATTTCCCCAAGGTTATAATATAATCAGGGCTGACAGAACTATCAAAAAAGGTGGAGGCATTGCCATACTATACAAGAATGTCCTCAAAGTAGACCTTATACATAAAGAAATACCAACGTTTAACAATGCAGAAACCCTATTCACCAAAATTCAAATCAATTAACAGAAGCAACTAAACCTAGTGGGTATTTACATACCCCAGGTGACAACATACCTACTCTTGAGTTTATATTAAACTGGACATTCGTAAATCTCCCACTGGAGATACTCCTCCTAGGGGACTTTAACATTGACTGGAAATCCATCAACATAACTATCCCCTCTAATCAAATCAACCTGTATTCTTATACTCATCTTATCCAAACATCCACCTGCATTGACAAAAATACAAACAAGGTATCCGTACAAGACTGGATTCTTACAAACAACCCATCTACTGCCCAATATTACATTTACCCACATTCATATTAAGGCAACACCTCAAAACCACTAAAAAAAACACCCTAAGTGAAATCCATAATTCAAAAAATGTCATACCTGAGCATTTCATTAATGCACTAAGGTACTGCAAATGGGCTCTCCTAACAACCCTCACACTAGACAATGCACAAAAACACAGGAAGCATTCTACAAGTTAGGGATAAAGCTTGGGATACATGGTATCACAATAAGACTGATCACAACAAGCAGATCTTCCTCGAATGACGTAATAAAGCAAAAAAAAAAACAGATAAGGCAAGATAAGAACAATCACTACAAAGAGCTACGAGTGAAACATACCATTAACTCCCACAACTTCCAGGCAGCTGTCAACCGGGTATTAAAACCAGGCAAACTCACTACCTTTCCCCCAATGTCAGAGCAGATAATATAGAGACAGCTACCCAATTTAACAACTACTTCACTTCTTCCATCCTTAACCTAACTAGCAACAGTCAGACCTGCACACCCCCACAACCAGTCAGCAACACAAACTCATACTCCCCATTCACTCTCAAACCAGTTCTTACCAACGCAATATACAAGCACCTCTCTAAACTAAAACCCACCACCTTGGCAATTGACAAAATCCCTGCAGAGTACCTCAAAATTGCCGCTAGCGCTATAGCTTATCCCATCTCAATACTTATCAACCAGTCTTTAAACAAACCATTCCAGCCCTTTGGAAAAACTTCTACATAACACCCTTGCACACAGGTGGTCCCTCAACCGAACTTACCATCTACTGCCCCAAAGCAATCAATTACCACCCCATCAAATACCCTCAAAAAATGTAACCATTCTCAGCTGACTAAACATTTACTTATAGTGTCCTCACCAACACCCAACATGGCTTTCGTCCATCCCATAGCACCACCACAGCACTCATATCATTTACCAACATTGTCAATCAATATAGGAACCACAGAAATCTAGTGTTTGCCTCCTTCCTGAAGCTGTCCATAGCATTCGATACAGTATCCCACAGCAAACTACTTACAATCCAAGCCAAACTCAACCTAAATAATCCCTCCTTGCTCTGGTTTCAAGACTACCTATCCAAATGCCAACAAGCAGTTAAGTGGCATAACCCCCCCCCCTTCTTCCAGTAACAGTAGGTGTACCACATGGATATATTCTGGGACCCCTACTATTTCATATTTTTACAAACACCCTCCACACCGCCACTCAGCAAGCTACAATAGTCCAATTTGCAGATGATACTAGACTGATCTGCTCAGCCCCCACACTCCAAACACTCCAGACTAAAACCCAAGAGGCTTTCTCCAATATCGAACACTCATTAAAAAACTCACAACTAATACTTAACCCCAAAATGACACAAATTATGCTTTTCCACCCTACCAAAACTATTGATTCCTCTGCTCTTTTCTCTATCAATTCTGCCAATAACACCCAAATCTCCCCAGTATCACAAGCTAAACTTCTTGGTGTAATACTTGACCAAAACCAAGTTTGGCAAATATATAGCACAAACCATATCCCAAGTCCATAAAAAAACTTGGAACCTTATACCGCTGCAAAAACTAACTAAAGACACCAAAATTAGTATATCCAGAACTCACTTTCTCTCTGCATTGCTCTATGCATCCCCTGTATTAACAAACCTTAACAAGACAGACCTACATAAATTGTCCATGTGCTATAATAAAATAGCTAGATTTGCAACCAACTCTAACTTCCGCTCCCACCAATTGTCACTCACTAAAACAACTAAGTTGGCTAAAACTTCCCAACTTACTAAACTATAACCAACTCTGCATGGCTCATTACTTGCTGTACCACCCAAACAAGATTCCTGAACTCTCAGGCTTACTCAGCTTTCACAATTCTGCTCGCCAAATAAGATCCACAAACAAAGCTCTTCTTGAAGTAGCTAAGTGTAGACACAGTGCTGGAGAATCCCTCTACTCCTACATAGTTGCTAAAATCTGGAATTCTCTTCCACCAGATACCAGATTGCAAAACAGCAATCCCACCTTTAAAACCTAATTAAAAGTCCACCTCAATCTCATCTGGCAATGTACCTGTACTGACCACGGCTAGCCCTACTACCACCATTCAGATAAATCTTCCTCTGGCCATACTCAAAGGTCAAACACATAATGTACGTGGAGCTTTTGTATTTTGTATTTTTATGCTTGTCATGTACGTGGAGCTTTTCTCCCCAGGTCTCTGCTGAAAACGAGCACCTGATTGCCCAATCAGACCAACCCGGTAATCAAATATAAAGTAAATAAATAAATAAATTAAAATTTAAGGGCCTGGGTATATGGGTAGATCCAGCTTTGAGTTTTTCTAATCATATCAAGCAATTGGTTAATGATAGTTACAGAAAGTACAGTTGTGTACACTTACTATAAATGTAGATGTTCTAGTGTATTCACAGTTGCAGTCATCACACTTGGGTTATCTGCCTGCAGGTAGCCCTTAATACCAGAGACTTAGTATTTCTGCATCAGTTGCTGTCACTCCAGGTCTGACGTCAGGTTGTCGGGGTATAAAAACAGGCAGCTGATGCCATTACATCAGTTTTTCTTGCCCCAAATGTCAGGAGCCCCCCAAACAGGGAGCTAAGTTATGGTGGGGAAAACACCATCAGTAAAACGTAAATACCAATACCAATATTGAAATATATACTGAAAGGGCTGAGTAATAGACATAGAGAGGAGAGAGAGATAGAGACAAAGGGGCTGGAGGGAGGGAAACCAGGACTGCAACAGTGAATACACTCGAACATCTACATTTATGGTAAGCGTACACAACTGTACTATGTTCTTCATGTTTCACTGTTGTAGTCATCATACTTGGTTGGATTCCCAAAGATAAAGAAGGGTGGAGGCAGTCAAGAAGAGTTGGGGCTGGCTAGTATGTCTTGCAGGACTTCTGTTGCAAAACCCGCCCTGGATTTGGAAAGATAGGCAGGTGGTAATGTTTGGTGAAGGTGTGTAGAGAACTCCAGTTAGCAGCTTCCAGGATGTCCCTGGTAAGGACTCCCCTGAGGAATGCTGTGGAGGTGGAAGTTGCCCTAGTGGAGTGCGTTCTGACCCCCTGAGGGGTTGGTTTCCCATGGTGCTTGTAGCAGAAATGGATGCAGTGTGCTATCCATTTGGAAATTGTTTGCTTTGAAATGGCCTTGCCCTCTGCACCTGGTGCAAAGCTGACTAGTAACTGGTCAGATTTCCTGAAGGGCTTAGTCCTATCAAGTTATAATCTGAGCTGTCTATGCACGTCCAAGGAGTGCAGGATCCTTTCCCCTTTATTTTGAGGATTAGGAAAGAAAGTTGTCAAATGGATAACTTGGTTGAGAGCCACACTGGACACCACTTTAGGCATAAAGGAAGGGTTAGTCCTGAGGGAAACCTTGGCAGCATGGAAAATAATGAAGGGTTCCACAGCCATAAGTGCTTGTAGCTCAGACATTCTTCTAGCTGAAGTGATAGATAGAAGCAAGGCTACTTTCCAAGAGAGGAATTTTAACTCTGCTGACACTGCAGGCTCAAAGGGGGGTAGCGTGAGCTTTTCCAGTACAAAGTTAAGGTCCCAAGCAGGGTGGGTGCTCTCCTAGGTGGCCTTAAGTTGTTTGCCCCTCTCAGGAACTGTTTGATGAGAGGGTGAGAGAAGAGAGGTGGCTCAGTGTTGGAATGAGCTGAGATGGCAGAGGCATGGATCTTAATGGAGGAGAAGGATAGGCCTCTGTGGAGTAGATCTAATAAGTAATCCAGGATTAGAGGCAGGGAGGGCAGAATTGTGTCCTTTCCTTTAGACTGAATCCAGGAGTAGTATCTTTTCCACTTATCAGCATAGGATTTCCTTGTACTGGGTCTTCTGGCTTCAAGAATGACATCCAGCACCTGCTTGCTTAGGCTGGTTGCTGGGGGAGAATTCAAGGAATAAGCCAGGCTGCATGATTTAGAGTTTGCAGTTGTGGATGCAAGATTTGCCCCCCTGCTGAAAGAGCAGAATTGGGTTCTGGTGTAGGTGCCAGGGTGGCACCGGTGACAGGCTGCACAGGAGTGAGTACCAGTGCTGGCGTGGCCAGTCTGGGGCAATCAGAATTGTCCTTGGTCTGTCCTGTCTTATCTTGAGCAATACTCTTGAGAGAAGGGGTTGGGGGGGCATAGATTAAGAGATTTACTCACTGGAAGGATAGGGCATCCACTTTCCAGGCCCTGCTGTGATGTGTCCTGATGCAGAATTTGCTGAGCTGGTGATTGCAGGGGGAGGCAAAGAGATCCACCTCTGGGGTCTCCCATTTCTGAATCAGAAGGTTAAAGGTGCTGAGCTCTAGTTGCCACTCATGTCGGTCTAGGAGATTTCTGCTTAAGTCGTCTGCCAGTGAGTTTTGTTTGCCTGGCAGGAATTGAGCTTGCAGATGGACCTGCATGTCCAAGGCCGTGTTCCACAGGGCCATGGCTAGCCTGCAGAGTGGGTAAGAGTGGGTCCCCCCTGCTTGCTGATGTACCACATAACTGTGGTGTTGTCTGCTTTTATTAGCAGGTGTCCTGGTGAGAGTAGGGATCTGAAAGCTGTCAGACCGTGCTGCACAGCTAGCATATCTTTTTGGTTGATGTGCAGATGAATTTGACTTGGGCTCCAGTGGTCCTGAATGCACTTGTCATCCACATGTGCCCCCCAGGCATAGTTTGATGCATCTGTGGTTAGGGTCTGGGCGGCGTGGGGTTGACTGAAGGGAAGTCCCTTGTTGTGGTTGCATGCTGCGGCACACCAAGGAAACTCTGTCCTTAGACAGGGTATTATAGGAATGACGGTTTCCAGGTCCTGAGAATGTTGGCACCAAAGACTTTTTCAGAACCATTGAAGTTTCCTCATATGCAGTCTGGCATAGGGAATTAGTAGGATGCATGAGGCCATGAACCCTATGGCCTGCAGGATTTTCCTTGCGGATTGCTGGGTTCTGGTGGCCATTTGAGTAAAATAGTCTGTCAGATAGGCTTGTTTTTCTGGAGTGAGGAATGCCATCTGAGATGCTGTGTCCAAGCTTGCTCCCAGGAATTCAATCTTTTGACTGGGGACTAGTTTTGATTTATTTTCGTTGATGGTGTATCCCAGAGAGGTTAGAAGGTTTTTTACAAATGTCAGGTGCTGCAACAGCATTTCCTGACTGTCTGCCTGAATCAGGCAGTCGTCCAAGTACAGGTACATTTGAATATTTCTATGTCTGCAGTAAGCAATGGCTGGAGCCAGGCATTTTGTGAATACTCTGGGAGGAGTGGATAAGCCAAAGGGAAGTGCAGAGAACTGATAATGCACAGATCCTGCCCTGAAGCATAGATATTTCCTGCATGACTCCTTTATAGGGATGTAAGTTTAGGGTGACTAACCAGCCATTTTTGGATAGCATAGGTGGAAGCTGCTGCAGGGTGAGCATTTTTAATTTTGTACCACCAGGAAGGTGTTGAGAATTGAAAGATCTAGGAATGGGTGCCAAGTGCCCTCTTTTCTGGGTACCAGGAAAAGTCTGAAATAGAATCCTTGACCTTTCTGTTCCAGAGGAACAGGCTGAATTGCCCTTATAGACAGCAAGGACTGAACTTAATTTTGTGCCTCTGCCCACTGGTTTGGAGGAAGGTCTGGGAACCCTTCTGGGGTTGGCAGTGAGTGGAAGTAAAATTTGTACTCCTGGGATACAACGTTGAGGACCCATTGGTCTTTGGTAATGGAAATCCAGTTTTTTGCATGAAGGGTAAGTTTTCCTCCTAGGGGCACAAGCAGTTGGGCAGAGGTGGGGAGTGGAGTTGAGAAGTCATTGGGAATTCTTTCCATAAGGGGATGGTTTAGCACTCCTTGCTTTAGAGGTGGAGGCACTCCATTGCTTAGATCTCTGCATACCTTGAGACTGTAGTCAAGGGGGGGTCTGTTTCCCCTGGGTCTAGTTTGAGATGGCCTTGAGGGGGCTGGAGAGGACCAATGTTTCGAGGGGCAATGCCTACTGAATCTAGGAGGCTGTACTTATAAGAATTCTCTGACTGTCTGCATAGATTTAGCTTTTTCTTCCATCTTTTTAAGAGCCTCTTCTGCTTTAGAGCCAAACAGATTGTCCTTGTTCAAAGGAGGGTCTAATAACTTTGATTTGACATGGTCTGGCATGGTCTGCTCCTTAAGCCAAGCATGCCTTCTCAGTACAGAACCAGTGACTGCTGGCCTGCAAGATGCTTCTGGGGCGTCAAAGCCACACTGCAATGTATGCTTTCTGACTTGGCTTGCAGAATGCATATGCTCATGCAATTCTTTACTTTCTGCACAGTCTGTAAAGGCAGCTATTTTTTGCTTAATGAGCTCCATAATATGTTGTTGGTACTTCACCATGTGAAACTAACAATTCAAAGCCCTACTGGCGAGAGTTGCAGAGATATATACTTTCTTACCCCATCTGTCCAAAGCTTTGGAATCCCTGTCCGAAGGGTTGGGATTCTTAGCTGTAGTTGCTTTGATACCTTTAGGCCCCTGGGAGATGACCCCTGGATCAGCAGTAGGATTTTTGAAAAGCAATTTGTGAGAGTCAGGTACTCTGTAGTACCTGTCTTGTTTCCTAGGAGCAGGGGGTAAAGTATCAGGAGTTAAACTGGATTCCATAAAGACATCATCCACAACAGCCAGGACTGGGGGTATAGCTAAAGGCCTATGTTGTGGCAAATCTAGAAATTCAACGAGTCTCTTTTTGGACTGAGGATAGTCTTAGCATTCCCAATGGAAATGCTCTCTTAAAGTATGTAAGGTTTCACCAAAAGAAAAATCCTCTGGAGAAGAAGCCGAGGGAATGGATTCCTCTGCATCTGAATCCTTATAAGCAGATAAGGGCATGTCTTCATAATCAGATACCTAAGAGTTGTCGGACTCTTGGTCTGTTGAAGCTGCTGGGGACAGGTCTCTTTTTCTCTTAGCAGGGGAAGGGTGACTTCCCCTAATCGGCATAATAAGGTCTTCTGCCATTTTAAGCATTTGATGTTGTGGCAAGGGGGGAGAAGGTGCATGAGCTTTGGTCGTCAGTTTTTTAGGCGTAGCGCATACTCTTGGCCTTAGAAACTCAGTAGTTTTAGACAGAACAGAAGACGTGAAAGAAGTCATCGGTTTGTGTCGAACATTGGTAGTGCGAAGAACTTCCTCAGAAGCTGGTGCCTGCTCAGCTGCTCTGGACCCATCCAAGGTAGAGAGATCCGCAGGTTCCGTAGTCGAAGAACAGTCTCACGGTATACAGGACTCCGAATGGGTCTCGGTAGAGGCCTGCAAATCCAGTGAAGCGAGCATCAGGGGCTGCGAATACGCCTCACTGAGTATCGGCAAACTGGCGACTAGCTTAACGGAAGCATCATCGGCAGCTTGGGACCTGTGCGGTCTATCTCTATCTTTATCCTTACGTTTTTTTGGAAGATCGGTAGTTGGATGGCTTACCGAAGCCATTTCAGAATACGGAGATCGAGAACGAAAGTACTTAGCGACAATAAGGGCCCAATGATGAATAGTTCGGGTGTTGAACAAGGCACAAAACCGACAGCAAGGTATGTCATGGTCTGGGCCTAAACAGGTGATGCAGTAAGAATGGAAATCTTGGTGTGGTATTTGCTTTCCATGGGCAAGACAATTGTTAACTTTTTCTGACATCTGTTAGAGCAAGAAAAAAGGATCCTCAATGGGGTACTTAGCTTTAGAAGACTTCAGGCTAATTCAATTCAGAAATGAAAACTCAGCGGCCGACCGGCACTCGTGCGAACTGCTTCTGCTTCGGGCTCCTCGGCAAGAAAGACTGATGTAACGGCGTCGGCTGACTGTTTTTATACCCCTGACAACCTGACGTCAGTCCTGCAGCGACAGCAACCGATGCAGAAATACTAAGTCTCTGGTATTCTGGCCGACTGAGGGCTACCTGCAGGCAGATAACCCACGTGTGATGACTGCAACAGTGAAACACGAAGAACATCTATAGGTTGTATAAAAAGATTTATAAAGTCTAGGAAATCAGAAATTATGAAGTCATTGTTTGTTAGTTACATGATTAGACTCAAACTTTATTATGGAATAACAATATGGAAACCTTGTAAGAAAACAAGCATGAGTAAACTGGAAAGAGTACAGCGGAAATATACCAAGGGCATCCACAGATGTGAAATTTAAGTTATGAAAGACTAAACTATATGAACTTGTACAGTGTTTCTTAGAGATACTTAAGAGGAGATCTTATTCAGGTATATAGGTCATTTAGAGATGAATACCTCTGGGAATGTCTGGGGTTATCAAAAAGTAGTAGAGAATCATCAGACAACCTATGTAGAAGATTCTATAGGAATGAAAAATGTACTAATTGGTTCTCTGAGAGAGCAGCTGATGGACAGAACAGACTACCAGGTTACATTAAAGCAAGTACTAGTTTAGATATTTTTAAGAACAGCCTGGACACTCATTATGGGAACAGATGTTTTTGGTATATTGGCAGGATGGAAGGGCATTAATGCCCATGATTGAAATATTTGTATGTATAGGTTCATAGGTAGGTACTTGGCTATTGGCCCGAGGGCCTATATAAGCCTAGCCAAAAAGGTGCCCTGGCTTTTTGGTATGAGGTGCATACCAAAAGGGGCATTGTACTCTATAATGGGTCTAATGAGTGATGAGTAGAGGGGAACAATGACCTCTTTTTTCCTGGATGAGAAACATTCTGTGATGAGGTGTGCCTCGTAGAAGGATTTCTTGACTACTGTATGTATGTAAATCAGACCATTAGTTAGGTATTCCACAGAATCGTATATAGGGAAGGTATTAGTAAAAATGTTTCAGGATAACAAAGAATATACTAGTAAGAAAAGTGACAGACACATGAACAGATCTGAATCCACGCTCAAGTCCGTTCTGAGCTAGTGCAAAATGGAACAAAATACACCGACCCTTCTGACATTGCCAACATCTTGGCTGACAGGTTCAGTGCAAATCCCCCCCCCCCCCTCTCCCACCACCACCACCTACGGGGCCTATTACCATTCCAGGGGATTGTGTAAGTCCAATTATTACTGATACGTTGGTTAACAAGGCTCTATCTAAAGCTAAAAACACTGCCTCCATGGGACCAGATGGTGTCCCAGGCTGCGTCATACGCGAGCTCCAAAAGGAATTAACCCCGCATCTTAATACCCTGTTCAGTCTCAGCCTCTCCACAGGATATGCGCCCAGAGAATGGCGCACTGCAACGGTGGTCCCTCTACACAAGGGTAGGGCCACAACTGACCCTGGGAACTACCAACCAATAAGCCTGACCAGTTTGATCTGTATGGCTATGGAGCGAATCATTATGGAACTCATAAATGGTGAGATTGGGAACCTCCAGTCGCTGGAACCCAGACAGTTCGGCTTCGTCAAGGGCAGATCATGCCTCCTGAACCTGGTGGATTTCTTTGAGACAGTTACTCAGGCAATAGATAAGGGAAAGGAGGTACACGGCTTACCTTGACCTTGCTAAAGCATTTGACACCATTCCCCATTCAGGTATTATTGATAAGCTCACCAGCCTGGGCATAAACCCTTACGTCACAAGATGGATTGCAAACTGGCTCTCAGACAGATCCCATAAAGTAAGAGTAGCGGGATCTATGTCCGAATCCAGATCAGTGAATAGTGGTGTGCCTCAGGGCTCTGTCCTGGGGCCCCTCCTGTCTGGCATATACTTCTCAGAAGTACAGGCAAGCACGGAAGGGCTGTGGCTGACTAAGTTTGCGGACGACTGCAAACTGGGTGCTATAACAGAGTCTCTGGCTGACATGGAGATCCTCCAGAAGGGCCTAAATGAGACTGATGCATGGTGTCAAAGCCATGGTCTCAAGCTAAATGCAAAAAAATGAGTAGTAATCCCCTTGGGAAAAAACAGAGTACCCGCAAACTACAACACAGGAGGTAATCCCCTGAAATCTGAAGAAGAAATAAGGGATCTAGGGACCCAAGTAAATAGTCAGCTTTCCTTTGATAACCATGTTGCCAAAGTGGTTAGAAAATCCTTCTATGTGACCCATCTGATCACGAAAGGGTTTGCATCAAGATCTAAGGATGTAATGGTGCCCCTCTACTCTTCCCTCATCAGACCCATTATTGAGTACAATGCATCAATTGGAATGTACCTGGCTAGACATCTCCAGCAGCTGGAGAGACCACAGAGGTACCTAAACAAGAGGATTACTGGCCTAAAACAGTTGCCCTATGCAGCACGATTGAAAAAGCTAAGACTGTTCTCTGTTGCATATCGCTTTCTCAGAGGCGATCTCTGTCTAATGTACAGAGCCATGTCCAACCCAGAATTGTTGAACATGCTCCATCTTAGCAAAACCAAATCTACTTGAGCTACACGCTCTAGGGATATAAACCTCAACACAACAATGAACAGAACATGCTGGAGGGATAGATTCCCTTCGCAGAGACTTCCTGTACTATGGAACAGGGTCCCGATCTACATAAGACAGAGCCCCTCACTATCACTCTTCAAGAGGAACCTTGATGAGTGGATGGGTAACAGAAAGTTCACACCGGGGATCACACCAACAGCACTACTAGATAGGGGCCAAGGGTACTAGCTGCTAGTACAAGGGTCTAGGGTACTACTAAAGGGGCGGTGAATACCACACAATGTGGCTGGACTAATATATGCCTTCGGGCAGATAGCCCAGTACCAACCTATGAACCTATGCATGTGTCACTCATATCCCTGAACCTGAGCATTAGCCAGGGAAGTGCACATATTAAAGGTATAACAAAAAAAAATAGTGGAGGGGAATTGAATACAGTTGTATGATGAAAATATAATATTACAAAACGATACTGTATCCACTATGGAACAGAAGCCTGCACCCAGTGCACTGAGAATGGACTCATCACAGTATAACTATGAAGCCATTACTTTACCATGTTTCATTACTGCCTGATAATGTGCAAAGCTCATCTCAGTTGCAATATCCACGGCAAAATCATTTGTGAATGTCAAAGAGTTTTCTTCAGTTTTGCCATATGTGAAGAAGTGTCATTTCTCTGTAGCTGTATATGAACATCAGTGTTGCTCTCTGCCAACTGTCAAGCAATGTATGACCACAGACAGATACTATTAACATGTAAGCTCCTTCGGGGCATGTGTGTGGTGTGCTCATCCATTTTTTTGACTAGATAAAAGGAAATGGGAGTATAGGACAGAGATAAAAAGTGGAAGCAAGTAGAGAATAGAACACAAAGTGAAGAAATTAGGACTGAGCCAGATGGAGGAGGGATAGGAGCAGACCTCTTAACTTTTTCGCTCAATACTGTTGTTGACCTTCAACAAATACTGTAATTATTTAACTACTAACAATGCTTTATTAGTCAACCACATTTTTATGTTGAACAACTGTATCCAATAATCTGTACATTACAAAAATGCATGGGAAGTTGAGAGGTATGGGTGGAAGTATTTTTTTCTGCAGGATAGGTGCCTTTTTTATTGAAAAAGGAAAGTTGGGGAAGGACGTCAGGGAAATAAGAGGTGGGTAAGAGGAAGGTAGGTTACAAGGAAAGAAAAACATGACAGGGTGTGGGGTAACACAATAAAAGAGGGGGAACACAATGGTGATGCAAACAGTGGTGTAGGGAGTATTGTACAACACACAAAAAGGAAGAGGATAATGTGTCTGAGGATTGAATTAGGTGTTCAGAGATGCAGCCAATGGGAGATTATTCTGGGCAGCCATCACCATTGGGTCATACCTCAGAAACTGGAGACAGTGCAGGGCATAGATGCAACCTAATAAGTCACAGGAGCACATTCTCTATACGGTCGATGCACAGCCCCTGACAGAAGACAGAAGTGTCATCACCACTCGCAGTGCTACCAGTGGGTACCACTGCACCACCCTTCAGTGCAGGGGCATCTAACGCATGTGGTACAGGTAGAGCAGAAGGTATGTAGGGAACTCATACACCCTGAGACCCAGATGTGCTGGGTACCTCTGGTGGTGATGGCATTACTGCTGCTGCCACCTGTTGAGGGACAGCAGACCATACTGGTGTGGTTGGTTAAAGTCCCTGTGCTACTGCATATAATAGCAACAGAAATGGACTGCAAAAAAATTTAAAAAATGTATGGAAGGAAAAGACAGTAACAAAGAGGGGGGGGACGCAAAAAAGCAGATGCAACTGCATTACTAACTATATTGCTACATACAAGAAAGCAAAATAAATTTTAATAACAGGACTTAACACATCATCAACTTGATTGTCTGAGTATTGCATTGGGGGATAGGCAAAAAGCCATCCTCATATGTAGTCTGACATAAGGTGTCATCTCATTGTCATGTACAAACTATTTATCAGGAAGGCACATATGTGCTTGTTGCCAATGATGCTATTTCAGTTTTGAAAATATAATAGCATATAAATATATATATATATATATATATATATATATATATATATATATATATATATATATATGGGTCTACTTCTAATGACCGAAACGCCGATTCGCCGATAGTGAAATCACCGACACCAAACGACCGACAACGCAGTTGACCGACACGCTCGAATCCCGACAGACGGAAGACCGACAAGGGGAATGTGTAAGCGCGACCTGGTAAGTATGCGATAGTGAGGGATTTAGGAGTAGGGAGCGGACAGGTAAGTGTGCAATACTCAGGGATGTAGGGTTAGGGTGTGTGATAGGTGAGTGTGCGGTAGTGTCGGAGCTTGGGGTTGGTGTGTAAGTGAGTTAGGGTTAGGGTGCAGGTAGGGAGTGTGTACGGTAGTGGCGGAGCTTGGGGTTCGGGGTGTGTAAGTGAGTTAAGGTTAGGGTGCAGGTAGGGAGAGTGTGCGGTAGTGTCGGAGCTTGGGGTTCGGGGTGTGTAAGTGAGTTAGGGTTAGGGTGCAGGTAGGGAGAGTGTGTAGTGTCGGACCTTAGGGTTAGGGTTTGGGTTAGGGCTAGTGGATATGTGTTGTAGTGTACTGTGTTGTTTACGTAGTGTGTCGGTGTTATGGTGTTCGGTGTTTCGCGTTGTCGGGTTTGTGTGTTGTCGGTTTTCTGGCGTCGGTGATTTCTGTGTCGGGGAATCGTTGGTTCGGTCTTTAGAAGTAGACCCATATATATATATATATATATATATATATATATATATATATATATACACACACACACACACACACACACACACACACACACACACACACACACACACACACACACACACTCACACACAGGAAAATGCTAATCACACAATAAATTTTTCAGGCACAGGTGACAGACAAGAGAAATCTCCAGTCAAATAATAATGAAGACTATATATATGGACCTTATAATGGTACTGTCATATTTCTGAGATTACACATATACCTTGTCATGACTGTGATGTCTGGCCAATATCCCACTGGACTGCCAAAAATCAAATGATGTCCCTTACTATCCTGGGTCAGTAACTAAGGAGCTTCAGTCCTCACTACTGACTCCAATATGAAACTGTCACTTAGACAGAAGTAATATTTCACAATTTTCCTCTAAGAGCACAACAGGAACACGCTCTATTTTCCTGGGACTGGACTATATACCTCTGTCCACCCCAAATGTATTTTCATATTATACATTTCAGAGCAATGTGTCCCAGTTTAAGACCTCTGACATACTCACACTCAAAGTAAATTTAAATCTCACACATCCAATCACTTTTGGGATACCATGGTGGTGCAGCTGTAGCGTTGTTGCCTCACAGCAAGAGGTTCTCCCGTTCGATTCTCGGCTGGAGTGCGGGGAGTGCCTTCTGTGTTGAGTCTGCATGTCCTCCCTGCGGTTTGGTGGGCGTTCGAAAAACATGTGTAAATGGGCGTGCCTTTGCTGAAGGTTGAACATCGAGCTGGCACCTCAGCATTCGTGAAAAATCTACTGCCAATCATTAGCGGACCGGAGTTCCACTGTGGCGACCCCTAACCAGGAAAAGCCGAAAGACAACAACAACAATATCCAATCACTTTTGGGAAAGCCTGACACAGATTTCCAGCTGTGCCCCTTACCCAAAATAATATGGTAACGCTGCCACCAATCAGTGTGTCTTCATGCCCTTCTAAAGGGGTGTCCAGTTATGAAAATGAAATATCAAAATAAATGACAGCTATGACCAGAAGTGACCAGGCCTTCAAGGTGGTCTGGGGAATATCAATCAAGTAGAAGCACTCTCTAATATCCAAAGAAAAACACCAATTTCCAGCCATAGTGTAACGTATTGAAAAACATTTAATATGCAAAATGATTACATGAATGTAAATCAATAGCTTTCAATAAACACCAGAACGCAATCACCAGAAACATAAAATTAAACTTCAGGATAGGACTCCATTATTCTAGAAAAAAAAATCTATCCCAATAACTAAGCTTTCCTAATCTAACTAAAGAATACTATCCTTGTTCTAATCTAACACATAATAGGAAGGCCAAGGCAGGCTTACAGTTTTTGGTGAGTTCTCTTTCATGGCTGTCCGCTGACTGCACAGCACTGTAACTGACTATACTTTACAAAACTGCTCAGCACCTGACAAACTGCAGTCTCAACTGTCTTATTTTTAAAAAAATAACAGTCAGCTGTTTGAAAAAATTATTTTTCCTGTCAATAATCTGTTCAAATAATCACCTAGCAACCGGAAAAATTCTAATGACATCACCTACTGTTCAGCTGATTCTCCACAGTTCTTTAGAATGTCCCTCACAAACATGTGCAATTAGAAATATGTAGAAGACTGACCGATTTTTTAAACATTCTGTTTATACAGGAAAATACTCAACATTTAAAAAAACTTATTTACATTTCACAGTTAGACATGCTGGCATACAATGCAAGCTAATCTGAGAATATTCACAAATCTCCTGACAGACATGCCAACATAGATGGCAGCGTTTTCAGTTTCTTCACAATGACAACTGCATGTTTTTGTTGGGGTGGAGTAGCAATCTCAGTGAGCATATATTTAACATGATGTGCCACTTGTCCATGTACACGTGAAGTGGCATGCAAAAGCACGATTCTAACACAGTGCATTCATACCTATTCCATTAAGGTTTGCCAGTACTGACAAATGCAGTACTGCTGTATAAAAGTTGTTTCCACAATTACTTAATGTCTACAGTTGCTACTATGCAAAAAGATACATCTTTCACAACAGCAGGTATACTTATCCTGGCACACTCTTAGGTACTCTAGTCTGCTCCTGTGCAGCTCCCTGTTCCTTTCAAATTTTGTAGGGGTTACAGATATGAAAAGAACATTGCATGCTGGTGTGTATAAGCAGGGTATTTGGTAAGAGAAAGGCTGTATACTTATAATACTGAGGTTGTGACTGTGCAGTAACTTCAGCCTCCCATCCTCCACAGAGGTCAGCCTTGTGCTGACTCATGTCTCTGTAGTGGTGACAGCACTGTTCACCTGTGCATGAGATACCAATAACATGGGTGACAGCATTGGCCAAGCTATTCCAGGTACCAGCATTATAGAGTGATCCAGTATAGCCCTCCTGCAGGAGCCTGTGAATATAATGCTTTTGGAGGATATCCAGAAAAATCTTGGTCTCCTCTTCACACCACCTCCCTTCTCTAAAATAAGCACTATTTTCACATTTTCCAGCTATACTTTTCTCATATTCAAAGATCTTAAGAAAAATGTCAGATCAGTTAAAAAAACATTTCTAATGTGAATGTGTGACAGACCTTTTCAATCTGGAAATGCAGGGAACATGGCTCTTTGTAACTGAAACTGTGGATCATTTCTCATAAGGAACACTTGGAAAGTATGATTGTGACAAGTTACCTACCCCTGCAATCTTGGCTTTGTGTGTGTGTGTGTGTGTGTGTGTGTGTGTGTGTGTGTGTGTGTGTGTGTGTGTGCGTGTGTGCATGTGTGCATGTGTGCATGTGTGTGTGCGTGTGTGTGTGTGTGTGTGTGTGTGTGTGTGTGTGTGTGTGTGTGTGTGTGTGTGTGTGTGTGTAGATCTGACACCAAGTGCTCAGGCATGTGCACAGCATCGTGTAGACGTCAGATAGATGTTTATCACGTTTGCATATAATGCAATTTAAGCAGTTTAGAAACAATAATGAGATGAGCCTTAATTAGCATAAGCACTGCACCCAGCAATGGCAATCTATACAATACAAGTACTACGGGAGCCACAGATTCTCACCTTAATATGAAAAAAACACTTGTATTCTAATCCTGGGTATTACCTCAAAGAATTGTTGCTACAGAGGATTTGTCGACTTATATAAAGTATGTGCTACAATTTTGCACCTACTTCTTTGTACAAGGGTAGCTTTTGTGTGCTGTTTACTGTAAGGCCTAGAAGAGCTGTGTGCTTTCTGGTGTATCTACATCTATTGGCCAAACTTTGAAAGGGTACATTGCAAGAGTACGGGCTGTAGTAGTATGCAAGAATATTACAGTAGGTTGTAGCAAAGTCAGTGTGCCATACACCACTGTATTGCTGTGTACCTTAAACATAAGTGGTTACAATATAATTTTTACAAAAATTATGGCTAATGATTATGTACTTGTTAATTTGCATACTTATTAACTTGCAGTCATTGTGCTGGTATTTTTTGGAGGGAGTGGGGATTGTGTTTAGACACAAATAATGCCTCACATTCAGGTAAAGACTGTCTTGTGTATACAAGTATATTAGTTCAGGCCCTAACAAAGAGAAGCAGATAACATATCAATATAGTATTAATGTTAGGATTTTTACGACTCATGAAGGACCACAACTGTTAATGCCAGTGTTTTCCATGCCAACAAAGCTATGCTTAAGAAGCAGACAGAGAAAACCACATCCACCCACAAGCCAAAGTCTTTGGTGTTTGGAAATGAAGTAGTACTAGAGGCCCTCTATCTTCATGGTATTTGGCTCTTTACTGTACGTGCCACTAACAAACCCTTCTGTGGCCATGTCTGGTGTGCAGTTGTCACCAATGTTAATGCTGTGGGTGGTCAGGATCATAATAAAGCACAACCCCCCCCATGGCTACAGAAAACGACTAAGTCAGAAATGAAAAACAGGGATAAAGCCTGGGAGCACTGGCGCAAAACCAAAACCCCCGCAGCTAGACAGAAATTCCTAGAACTACGCAATAGAGTCAAAAAGCTAATAAAACGGGACAAATTCCAGTACTACCAGTCTGCCCTAGACTCCTCACAACACAGCCCCAAACAATTCTGGTCCTCCATAAACTCCATCCTCCACCCAGGTAAAGTCAGTACCCCTCCTCCTAACATCCCTCACTCCTCAGAAAATATTGCTACCTCATTCAACACATACTTCACCCAAACCATACTATCACTAGCTAAACAACACAACCCCCCTCCCCTCCAATCCACACCTTCAACTAGTAATCTCCCCACTGCCTTCTCTTTTTCTCCTGTACCTACCTCCAACATAAAAAACTCTTAACTAAACTTAAACCCACCAAATTAGCAGCAGACAACCTCCCAAGTGAATACCTACAAATCGCAGCTGATGCTCTGGCCTACGCAGTATCCATCTTGATTAACCGATCTCTGTCAGAAAGTTACGTTCCCACATTGTGGAAAGTCTCACATATAATTCCCCTCCACAAAGGCGGACCCTCTGCAGAACTAACCAATTACCGCCCCATAGCTATTCTCTCTCCACTCTCCAAAATACTAGAGAGATGCATACACTCTCAGGTCTCAGACTACCTCCTTACTAACAACCTCCTTTCCAGTACTCAGCATGGTTTCTGACCAAACCATAGCACCACCACTGCCTTACTCTCCTTTACTAACACTATCCTTCAGCATAGAAACAATGGCTATCTCTCCTCTGCTACTTTCCTAGACCTATCTAAAGCATCTGACATGGTCCCACACAAACAACTTATCTCTGTCCTCAATAACCTATCCTTCTCACAATCAGTCACCAACTGGTTTCAGAGTTACCTGTCTGACCGCCAACAATCCGTTGCATGGCAGAATGACATATCTCCCCAACTACCTGTCTCCCTAGGGTTCCCAAGGATCCACCCTTGGACCCCTACTTTTCTCTGTTTACACCAATAATCTAGTCTCTGCCACCAAACATGGCACACTCATCCAATACGCAGATGACTCGACCATCATCTGCTCAGCCCAGTCCCTACCCAAACTGCAAAAAGTCACACAGGAAGCCTTTTCCTCTGTTGAAACATGGTTATCCGATGCCCAATTAATACTCAACTCAAACAAAACTAAACTACTCATCTTCCAACCCACCAAACATACTCAAAACAACTCTCACTTTAACATCACACCAAAAGACAACACCACTATATACCCAACTGAACACACCAAATTGCTAGGAGTGGAAATAGACAATAAACTAAAATTTGACATTCACATATCCATGACCATAAAAAAAGTCCATAAAAAACTAGGAGCATTATACAGAAATAAACAATTTCTCACCAAAGCAGCAAAGATTTCAATAGCAAATTCCCACCTTATCTCCACCCTACGTTATGCCTCTCCAGTATATACCAACCTAAGGCAATGTGATCTAAACAAGCTAGAGACCTGCTACAACAAAATCGCCAAATTCGCCACAGAGGCATCCTACCGTAGTCACCACTGTCTCTCACTTGCTGTACTGGGCTGGCTTGAACTCCCTCACCTCCTTCAGTGGTATCAACTCTCACTTGCCCACAAACTAGTAAACCATCCACTAAATGTCTCATCCCTCCAGAATCTACTCCAACCCTATCGCAGCACCAGACCACTAAGATCCAGCAACAAAAATCACTTGCAGATCACTAAAGCCAATAACTCTGCTGGTGAAGCACTATTCTCTTGCACCATAGCCAAATTATGGAACTCACTCCCACACACAATTACCTCCGTACCATCATGCACCAACTTCAAAACTTTATTAAAAGTGCACCTAAAAACATGCTGGCTATGCCCTTGCAACTCCCACTCTAATATCATCCACCCCATCCAACTACTACCTTTCTTTCCACTCCACTAACTACCTTGATGATAGCAAGCTCAGAAGCTCATAAGCCTAGTACTTATTATATAGCAGGAACTTCTCATTGTTACATTTGTTAATGCCTGTTATGTACTTCACAGATAAAGATTCTAGTTGTCTACTGATGTACTATGTTCTTCATCTGTAAATATGTTGTAAATAATTTCTATGTTAAATTGTTAATCGCTATGTAATCCAATGTAACTACTGTCTGTTTATTTTACTGTGGAGCTTTTCTCCCCGGGCCTCCGCTGAAAATGGACCCACGTCCAGTCGGACACTCCCGGTCAACAAATTTAAATAAATAAATAAATAATTATGAGATGGCAAGATGATCCATGCTGTTACCCACAGAGCAGAGGCCATTGCACAGGAATGGAAGGTGACAGCTGGTGTGCTGTCTACTGCACTACCTTTTATGGACACAGAGAAGTTCCTGGCCTCATTTAAAAGCAGTACCACCTCCACAGAGGTTTACAGTGCCACGCTGGATGTCGGGGCAGAGCTTGATAGGTCTCAGAGAATTTCAACTGCTGAAGCTCTAGGTATCTAGCCCTACTAACAGTATCTTCCCCATTTTTACCTGTTAGTCATGGTACAATTTATAACACCTGTCTCACTTATAGCATATAGGTGCATCTGGTATCCAGGTGCAACATCCATCTGCACAAGCTATAGGCAGGGTTATAACTCAATATCATATTTTTAGAGTTGTACTGATATCAGTCGTATGTGCTGTGATACTAGGTCATACTTTCCCTGTATACGTTTTCTTTTATTGTTTTCACAAGGGAATCTAGTCCCAGTACTGTGGAACCATCACTGTCTGATGCTGGAAGATCTAATAACTCTGATAGTGATGGTGGAGATGAGTTGGGACAGTCAGGTGGTGCAGAATATGTGTGTTGGACATAAGGAGTGTGACCCCCACACACACATATCCTTCTCTGAGTATGGACGCAGTTTTTATGCCTCCACATACCCAGGATGTACTACCAGAGAATAGACAGGTTGATAGGGACACTGCAGGTCATGGAGGTATGGTGGCCCCCAGTAGTCTTGTCTGAATCTGCTCCTAACCATAATGATGAGCAAGTTGCTAGGTGGAGATTGCTCCAGTGCTCACTGGATGCATGGTTACCACTCTTCCCCTGAGGTTTACCTACTATATTATTAGTTGAAACCCATCAGCTGGACCATCATGGAGGCACAGCTGAGTTCCAACAGAACCTTGGCAGAGGTTGTGAGGCTGATTCAGGCTGTGCATGTTGGCTTACAGAAATGCATTACCCATATATGTGATTGATTGGATAGAATGAATCACACACTGCGATGTGCAGTGTCTTCTGTGAGTCTTCTTGTCAAGGGCAAGGGGCCATCCTTATTTTATTCATTATTTATTTATTTGCTGCCCACCCTCTGCTACCATCCTCATATTTTAGCCATGGATGAGCAAGATCATTCTTAAGATTCTGACAAGAATGAACTAGCACATGTTGACCAAAATTCTTTAGGTGTATACACTGACTCAGAGACTGATGAAAACCTTGCATGAATCTCACCACCTGAAGATATCATCTTTGGGAAGGCCTACCAAAAGATGAGGGAGTTCTTCAACTGGGAGGCTCTGGATTGCACCCAATCTAAGAAAAGAGTCAGAAAATTTCTTAGGCTTCTTGAGCACAAACCTCCAGCCACTCCTCCAGCATTAGGGTTGGTGGATGATGGTATCTTGGATTCTTCTCTACATTTTGACTCTTAACCACCTACTCCAAAGCTGCCAGACTGGTTTTATAGGATCTGGATTCCCACAAACAACTCATTAAGAACTCTGTAGTGGACCCTGAGGTGGTTTCCTTAGGTCACAGGGGAGACAAAGGCAGATTGCCTCTAGAAATCTCTTGCCTAATGAATAATAGGGTAGAACACTGGAAAGATCTGGCGAAAAGGTATACTTGTCTGCTACTCTGGCCATAAGTCTCTTAACTGTCAGTTTCATATGGACAAATTTCAGGAAACCCTGCTGAACAAAATTAAAGAAAAAAATGGATGAAATGGAAGATACAGCTCTTCAAAAATAAATGTTAGAACTCTGCAACTCCTGTTTCCAGGTTGCAAACATGTTTTGCTTTGTAACTTTGATTCTTTGGAAGCATTTAGAAGGGCAGCAGCTTCAAGGTGTGTTATCAGGAGACATGCCTTATTGAGAGAACAGTCTCTTCCTGAACATGTAAAATCAAAAATCATGGCTGCAACTCTGGACAAGAACTTTATGTTTGAACATAAGGCTCAAGCTGCTTTTAGAAAACTGAAGGACAAGGTTAGCTAAGTCCCTTCAAACTATCTAGGACTTTTCTGCAGGTACAGCCCCTGAGGTTTAGTAGAAACTACCCTACTAAGCTCTAGTCCTTTCCTGCTTCCCGGGCTAGACAGAGCAGGTGGGGACCAGGAGTGACAGACCACACAGGCAACAAAGATGAAGACAAATTGATTAGAGATCAAGGTCTAGCAGACCCTGTCCCAGGGGGTCCAGCAGGGAGCAGCCATGACTCAGTCAGATGCCTCCCTATCCCACCTTTCTCCTTAAAGCACCGACCCCCACTGCTAAAGCTAGGAGGAAGATTGCCTTTCTTGGTCAAAAGGCTATACATTTTTGGGGACCAAATGGTTCTTCAAATCATACGAGTAGGTTACATGCATATATCTTATCTGTCCCAAAAGGCCAGCTAAGGCAAGCTCAAGCCCAAGTCATATTACTTCTAGAACAGGGCTCCACAGAACAAATCCCCAGGAGAAAAAGGAAAAGAATACTACTTTATACCAAGAAAGGAAGGACTGAGGAGACCAATTCTAGATTTTACTGAAGCGAAGCAGGTTCTTATTGGTCCCCAAATTCAAAACATTGACCCTGCAAAAGCTCCTGCCCATACTTTGCCCATAGGACTTCATGGTCACCCTAGATCTAAGAGACATCCACAGGAGGTATATTAATTTCACGGCAGTTGGGAAACATTTTCAGTTTTCTGCACTGCCCTTTGGCTTATCTACTCCTCCCAGAGTTGTAAACAAATGACTGTCTCCAGTAGTTGCATACTGCAGGACATGCCTAGATAATTGCCTAATCCAAGCAAAATCCATGGGGAAGCTAAAGGCTTTTATAAACTTCACTATGGCCTGTCTCTCAAATCTGTGTTTCTCCCTGAACATAAGGCAATCCAATCTAACCCCCTCTCACAATCTGGCATTCTTACAATCTCTGCTAGAGACAGAAAAACAAATTGCCTTTCTCCCACAGGGAAAAGATAATTTCCTGAACAAACACTTCCAGTCACTATAACAGCAGGTATCAGTGACAGCCAGAGTGATCTTCGGAGCTCGTTCACAGTCTCAAGCATCCTGATGATTCCCTTTGACAAACTGTAAATGATAAAAATGCAGTGGTACCTAACAATGGGTGGTGCCAGCAACAATGCCATATAGAAATCCAGGGAATGACCTCAAATTCCTTAGACCTTGCCTTCAGCACACGCTCAGGAGGTCAGGCCAATGGACACAACATTTCTCCGAAGCCACATCAATCAAAAGGAAATGATGTATACAAGCACATGATGGCATTAAACAACTGTGGATACCAAGACCCTTTTGATAAAGATTGAGAGCACCTCAGTTATGTGGTACATAAACAACTGGAAAGGTATCCATTCCTACCCACTATTCTGCCTAAAAATGCAGCTCTTGTAGGTGACACAAGAAATGGAATTGCACTGCATAGCACAGTACCTCTTAGGTGAGAACAGCAATCTGGCAGACCACCTGAGCATGTCTGCTTCAGACCCACATGAAAGCATGCTAAAATTTTCACCAAGTTCATAAGGTTAGGGGTTGTGCTAGAAATAGACTACTTTGCCTCAGAAGAAAACAGGCAGCTAGCAAAGTATTGCTCAATGACTAATGACAACCAGGCCTGGATGGAAAATGTTTTCCTCCTGCAGACAGGACTATTTCTACATGCCTTCCTCTCATTTATTTATTTTATTATTTATTTATTTACATTTGTTGACCGGGCTAGTCTAACTGGATACATGTCCATTTTCAGTAGAGGCCCGGGGAGAAAAGCTCCAAGCAGACAGGTAAAGACATTATTATACAACAATGATATAGAAAAGCTATAAACATATACAGGTAATACCACTATTTGGGATATTAGCAAAAGAGGATGATCAAGAACAAATTTACAATAAATGAAAAAGTGTAAAAAACATTTATTTATTTATTTTTTTTTGGGACAACATAGTACTGCAGAAAGGCCAATAATTAGTAATAAAGTACCCTGGAGAAAAGAAATAAAAGGGATGGCAGGAATGCGTAAAGGAGGAGAGATCAGTCAGGGTTAGTGCAGGGGCAGAGCCAGTGAGTTTTAAAATGTTCTTTGAGATGTTTTTTAAAAAGATGTGTGGAAGATACAGTAGAAAGTTCACTTGGAAGCTGGTTCCAGGCCTTGCCAACAGTGTTAGCAAAAAGAGAGTCTCCATCTTTGTTTTTAGATTTAATAGAGGAAACTAGGAGCTTATTGGCTGAGCGAAGAGTAGAAAGGTTTTTGTACGGGGTACTCATCCCCAGGTTACTAATAAAGATCAGAGAGGAAGGGCCAAAGGGAGTTTTGATTGTGCTACTTTGGCCAAGGCAGAATTGGTTCTCGCATAGGTTCATAGGTAGGTACAGGGCTATTGGCCCTAGGGCCTATACAAACCTAGCCAAAAGGGTACCCTGGCTTTCGTCACCCAAGAAAATGATTTTCCTGTGCCCCTGTCAAGCAGAACCACAGAAGTGATCCCCGGGTGTATTTCCTATTACCCATCCAATCATCAAGATTTTTCTTGAGTGCTAATGAGGAGCTCTGTTTGACATAGATAGGTAGTCTGTTCCAGAGTATGGGAAGTTTCTGGGACAGGACTCTATCCCTCCAGCATGTTCTGTTTACTGTGGTGACAAGGTTTAGGTCCCTAGAGCGTGTAGCTCGGAGGAACTGGGATTTCTTTAAGTGGAGCATGTCCAACAGCTCTGGGTTTGACATAGCTTTGTATGTTAGGCAGAGATCGCCTCTGAGTAGGCGATATGCGACAGAGTAAAGCTGGAGTTTTTTGAGACGGTCTGCATAAGGCATCTGTTTGAGGCCAGTAATCCTCTTTGTGAGGTATTTTTGCGGCCTTTCCAATTGTTGTAGATGTCTTGTGAGTTACATACCAAAAGGGGCGTTGTACTCTATAATGGGTCTAATGAGTGATGAGTAGAGGGGAACAATTATCTCTTTTTTTCTGGATGAAAAACCTTTTGTGATGAGGTGTGCCACATAGAAAGATTTCCTGACTACTGTGGCGATGTGATTATCAAAGGAGAGACTACTGCCCACCTGTGTCCCAAGGTCTCTTATCACACTTTCAGTGTTAAGTAGACTGCCGCCTATGTTCATGGGTACAGAGTTTTTACCAAAGGGGATGACAATGCACTTTTTGGCATTGAGCTTGAGACCATGTCTTTGACACCAGGCATCTGTCTTAGTGAGGCCCTTTTGTAGGATGTCCACATCGTTAGGAGTTTCGATTATGGCTCCTACTTTGCAGTCATCTGTGAATTTAGTTAGCCAAAGACCTTCTGTGTTAGCCTGTACTTCAGAGAAGTAGATACCAAACAGGAGAGGACCCAGGACTGAACCCTGTGGTACTCCACTTTTCACTGGTCTGGGTTCCGTCAGCAAGCCAGTTGGCAACCCATCTTGTGACACAGGGATTTATACCTAGTTTAGTGAGTTTATCTATAATTCCAGAGTGGGGGATGGTGTTGAATGCCTTGGCGAGATCTAGATAGGCTGTGTAAACCACCTTACCCTCATCTATGGCTTTGGTGACTACTTCAAAGAAGTCTATCAGGTTTAGGAGACATGATCTGCCTTTTATAAACCCAAACTGTGTGGGGTCCAGAGTTTGGAGATCTCTAATGTCTTTGTTTATGAGTTCCATGATGATACGTTCCATGGCCTTGCAGACCAGGCTCGTCAGGCTAATGGGGCGGTAGTTCCCGGGGTCTGTTGTGGCCCCCCCCTTTGTGGAGTGGGATAACTGTCACTGTGCGCCATTCAATGGGCACAAAGCGTGAGGTGAGGCTATGACTGAACATGGTACTTAGGTGGGGTGCCAGTTCATTCTGTACTTCATGTAGAAGGCAACCTGGGATGTCAGGTCCCATGGATGCTGTGTTCTTGGCTTTGGAGAGTGAAGTTTTTACCTGTGCAGCCGTGGTTACAGGAACTTTGCATTCTTCCGGTTTAAAGATGGGCCCTTTAGGGGGTGAGGGGGGGGGGGTAAAGTTAGCACTGAACCTATCTGCCAGGATGTTGGCAATATCACTTGGTTCTGTATATTCAATGTCATTGTGCTGTAACTCAGAGCAGATCTGAGTGTTGCCATTCAGATTCTTGACATAGATATAGAATGCTTTGTGGTTGGCTTTAGAATCAGTGACAACTTTGTTTCATAACTAGCTTTGGAGGATTTTATGAGGGATCTCAGCTTCTTACTGAGGCTGACCAGGGAGTTCCTCCAATCGTGGGATTTTACTCTTTTTGCAACAGTTTCTTTCTTCTGTTGTAGAGTTTGTTTATGGCAGAAGACCACCAGATTGGCTTCCTTTTTTGGATGATAGCATCTTGGTTCTGTTAGGGATAGCACGATCCATGCACTCGTGTAAGTGCTTATAAAGTGCATTTGTGTAGGATTCAGCAGTCGTACTCGTACCTCTACTGACGATCTGCATGGGTGTCATGAAGTTTGCCACTTCTATCTTAAGAAGCGTGAAGTTGGCTTTGGAGAATTGTTTTACGGTTGTTTTCCTAATGGGGGGGTGGGAGCGGGATGTGGATGTCTAGGGTGATTAGCTTGTGGTCGGATCTGACCAACGAGGAGCTGACCTCTGGTGTGGAACACCGGTCACCCATGTTGGTGATGACCAGGTCTAGGATATTGCTGCCCTAGTGGGGGTGTGGATAAGTTGATCCAAGGCATTGGAATTGATGATTTCCAGAAAACGTTGAGCAAAAGAGTTGGTAAATGAGTAGTTTTCCCAGTTAATGGTAGGGTAGTTGAAATCACCCATTATTAGAGTGTTGGGTTGTACCTTAATATTTTCCAGTGTATCAAGAAAAGAGGAGTGGGAATCCTGGGGCATGGTGGTGGGGGGGTCTGTAGCTGGACTGCGGTTTTGCCCAGAGTTAGTTGAACTTGGATAATCTCGGATGCATTATGCTGAGCAACTAGCTTGGAGGTGTGGATATCCTTAATGAATATGGACAAGCCTCCACCTTTAGTGTTTTGGTCTGGGTTTGGTGGCCAAAAGGTGTGGTAAGAATTATAGCCTGGTAATGCAGGGGTGCTCTCTGGAGCTCTGAACCAGGTCTCTGTCACTGCACAGATGTCAGTGTTCTCCATTTTAAGGAGTGCCTCGAGTGAGTGCATTTTGAGGTTTAGACTTCTAGCATTGAGTAGCATTACCCTCAGATTTTGCTTACTTGTACCTGTTACGGTGGGGAATTTGTCATTTGAACCTGACACCAGAAGCTTAGCCAATTGTTAAAGTCAATCATTTTGTCCTTGTACTGTGGTATCTTTCTGGGTGATGGCAGGATGCTACTCAGGGCTAGGGTCATACCTGCCTTGGCTACAAGATTGGAGAGCTCCTCCATGTCTCTTTTCATGTAGTCCAGGGAGGTACGTCTCAGGTCATTCACACCAACATGGACAATGACAGAGTTATATTTGTACTTGTTGTGGAGTGACCTGAGTACGTGCTTTATGTGGCAGATCCTGGCACCTGACAGGCAGCTGACAGTAACTTTTTCATTGTTTAGCCTGGTGAGGGGAACATCAGTGTGCCTGATTATAGAGTCACCTATGACTAGAGTGTTGGGTACGTTATGGCTTATGGGCTGTAGTTGAGTAGCACACTGAGTATGTGGGCTATGTGTCATTTGGGTTGTGTTGGGGGGTGGAGGTTGCTTGCATTTCTGCTTTGGAGGTCTGTTGTTTGGGCAGATTTGTTCTGAGAGCCTCCGTGAATGAAGGTGTGTGTTTTGTGCTTCTGTGTGTGTGTTTTGGTGGTGTAGGTTTTGAGGGACTATGTGATGAGTGTAGTGTGGTGCAAGTGTTTACCTTCTCCTCTTGACTGTCTAGGCCAGTCTTTGGTGAAGAGAGCTTTGCTTCCAGTTTGGCTGTATAAGTGCATCTCTCACAGGTTGTAGTGCTGGGTGGTAGGAGGAGAGGGTTGTCTCTGTACATGAGGCAATTGCTGCATTGTTCCAAGATGCCAGGATTCATCAGGTAGACAGGAGAAAACACCGGGAGCTGACCTTTAGACATGCCTGAATAGGTGCTTATTTATTAAGTACTAAAAACTGTTTTCCTCTAGACAAGTGAGGAAAGTTGAGTGATGTAGTAATTTATAACTTATTTAGTGCTTACAATGAGTTCTGAACAAGTGCTGAGCTCATTGTAAGCACTAAATAAGTTATAAATTACTACATCACTCAACTTATTTAGTGCTTACAATGAGTTCTGAACAAGTGCTGAGCTCAAAGAAACAGATTAGAGGGTTAAAACTAAAAAGCTGGCTAGTTGCAAGGGAAATTTTGAAGAACAGACTGTATGGCGCCAGGAATAGTTTAACCCCAGTTAAGTATGTGTGTGTGTGGGGGGGGGGGGGGCTTAGGAGCTCACAAACAGTCCTGGACACAGCAAATCCCTATCTGGACAAGACCTGCCGCAGGAAAGGGGGTAAGCAAGCTTAGAATTTTTTTTTCCAGTAAAGTGGAAATGGAGAAAGCTGGAACAGAAGTTAATTCAATGTTAAGAATCTGAGTGGGTTGGCCTTCACAAATGTTCTCTATTAGATTGAGTGAACTAATGACACTAGACTGGGACGAGTGTCACAGATCAAATATACAGTATGGGCGGGCGACTTCAAAGCCACCAAGTATAAGAACACACAACACTAGGGAGGGTGGGTGAGAAAAATTACAGTTCCTAGCTGTAGCCACTAAATGAAAGTTTTAAACAGATCAAGGAGCAGACTTTAGAGACTGCTTTTAACTGTAAACAGACAATTATCAAAAATGCACAGAAAAGCTCAGATAGAGCACTCACAAACAGAAAATACAACTCTCAGTATGAAAAACTTAGCACATCCTACCATAATATTGCCCGATTTGCCACAGGATCCCTCTTCAGAACCCATCACTGTCATAACCTAAAACAACTAGGCTGGCTGGAACTTCCTAACAGGCTGACATATCAACAGCTCTTAACTACTCACAAAATTCTTTATCAGCCTGCTAAAACACCTGTTCTCTCCAACCTCATTACACCATATAATAACCTGAAACAGCTACGCTCTGCAAACAAACTGCTGGTTAATACTACCATTCCCAAAAACTCTGCTGGCAATAGCCTTTTTTCTAACTCTGTTGGACATATATGGAACAAACTACCATCTGATATCTCATCTTTGTCAAGTCCTCTACTCTTTAAAAAACAACTAAAGACACATCTTAACAAGCACTGGCTTTGCTCCTGTAACAACCCAGACTAACTGTCTTGTATCCTTCCGCCTAAACTCCTCCTCACATAACACACTAGAGAAAAAAAAAAAAAAAATTTTACTACTTTTTTCTAATTTTTCCATATTAGAAACTTATACCTTAGAATCTGTATAGAAAATATATGTTATAACTTTGTTTTAACTTGCCTCTCTCCAAAGATTTTATGTCCTGTCTTAATGTTTTAAGAATTTTTAAACTTGTTTACACCATTACTGTGTATTATTTGTAACTTCCGTTGGAGCTTTTCTCCCCGGGCCTCCACTGAAAATGGACATATATCCAGCTGGACTAGCCCGGTCAACAAATGTAAAATAAAATAAAATAATAAATAAATAAAAAGCAGTTTACAGTTAAGTAATGTTAAAACAGTATAAAACAGTACATAAATGCAGTGAAACAATAAAAAAGCTTTATAACAGTGCAAAATGTAGTAGATCAACTGTATAGCACAATTATAAGTGTTTCAGAAGTACAGTTCAGTGAAATAAGTGTAAGAAATAACTTATCCTGCTCTTGGAATCTTAAGGAATTTCCACTTATGCAATGCAATCCAGAGCCTGAGCAATACAAGCTGTCTATTGAACAACATGGGCACACAAGAACCCTGGCTGCTCCCACAGGAGGTGGACCTCCTAATCAAGAAAAATGGAGCCACCATACACCACGGCCAGCATAAAACTGTCACCCTAGACAGGAAACTGTGGATATACTGATATGTGGACTACATTAATGAAGGAACTTGACTGACATTTTCATACTTTCCCTTTTTAATGACAACATTATAATACAGGACCACTACTCACATGCTGATGTTATCAGGACTGGTGCAGGTTGGTAATCATGATTCATTTTTGTATGCCATGCTCTTGTGCTGATTTCATATTATTCTTTATTCACTTATTGTCATACCACCTTCTAATTCTGCTTTTTCAACATGCTTTCTTGTGCATCTCCAATTGCACTTTTATATTTCTCATTTCTGTTGACTCTTTTAGAATGATATAACCACTATGATATTGTTACAGTTGAATTTTCTCTTTCATTATGCATCTCTCTCTCTCTCTCTCTCTATATATATATATATATATATATATACACACACACACACACACATATATCTATATATATACATACACATGTATTGTATATATATATATATATATATATATATATATATATATATATATATGTATGTATATGGGTCCACTTCAAAATACTGACTTTCAAAATCTTTAAACTCAAAATACTGACACCAAAATCTCTAAAGTTCAAAATACTGAAAACTCAAAATACTGAAACTCAAAATATCGAAAAAAAAACCCACAGTACAGCAACAGAACTATATTGCAGCAGACCTACATGCAGAAACATATTAGTTTTCTGCAAGTATAGACAGTGGGGCAAGCCCCTCTGCACCCCCCACACCTCCTGCTACTTAAATATATCAACTCCGAGATTGCACTTCAGTACACGGGGGGATGCAGGGGGGGCTTGCCCCCCTGGTTATACTTGGATAAGAGTAATATGATTTGTGTTTTATTTGTTTCAGTGTACTTGTGCTCGAATATAAAAAGTGTAGGCATCCTGTGTGTTTACAGTATTTTGAGCTTTCAGTATTCTGAGCTTTAGAGATTTTGGTCTCGGTATTTGAGTTTAGAGATTTTGAAGTGGACCCATGTGTGTAAACTTATCATGACTAGTAGGGTGCTACTATACCTTTAGTGTCTATCTCTATTGCTAGCACTTCTCTGTCCACAATATGATCTAACCTGATGTATCCCTGTGATTGTGCTGCAGCTGTGAAGAGGAGTTGCTCATTGGGTACACTGACATAGATGCATGAATACATGATTAGCATTGCTGCTTATCAAGCAACCAATATAAACAAAGCTGGCTTGGCACTGGTTATGGACACAGCATTTATGAATCCATAGGAAATATTTTAATGTATTTCTTGCTAAAAAAAAGTAAATTAGCAAATAACATAAACTTACTCAGAATGACCACTTTTAATATATTTCAAAGACACAAGATGTACTTAATTCATAATTTTTTAGAAACATGTTATATGCACCTGGTATCTCAAGATAGCCCACTGGCCTTCTAAACTGTACACAGGTTAAACCAAACATTAGGTTAAAGTGAAAGTTATGTTGGCATATCCAAGTGGTATCAGAAGGAAATGTGAAGTACTTCAAGTAATAAAAGACTGAAGGAAAGCTGTTTCTAGCTATTCTGATGCCCTGTGCCATCCCTCAGGAGCAAAGAAAAGTCATCCTCTTGTGCTTGAGGACCAAAAGAGCTTCTAAACAAAGGGATTCTGTCTAAATCATGGGATGTCATTATGCCCCTCTACTCAGCCTTCATTAAGCCAGTCATCAAGTATAATGTGCCCTTTGGCATGTTCTGTCCAGACACATGCAACAACTAGAACATCCACAGAGATACCTTACTGAAACAAGGCCTAAACAACATGTCCAACATCAACCGACTCAAAGCCCTGTCACTATACACGGTATCTTATATATGCTAAGGGGTAACCTGTGTCTGGCATCCTCAGACCCAATACTGATAGATTTACTGTACCTCAGCAAGTCAAATGGCATCATAAATACTCTGTCTAGGTAACTAAGCCTCTTCTGCAACATCAACAAAATGGTTTGGAGGGACAGGTATTGAATAGTTGTGCAAGAACTTACCATAACCATAGATGTCCTTCTCTTCCATGTTGCAGTATTCATTACCTTAGGAAGTTGCTGTCTGCAGCACCGGACATCCGGTATCCGGCCAGTATACCAAAGTCTTTCATTCAGGAGTGCGTGCAACATAGAATGCAGGGGCCATAAACTGACATTGGCTGTAACTGTGACGTCTGCATGCACTCAACTCAGAAATTGGTTGCCGCAAAGAGAGAAAGAGACACCAGGAGGAATAGGAAAGAGCCCAAGCTTCAGTATCTCAGGCACACCCCAGCAGTGCTATGAAAGTGGCCAATCAAGAGAACAAAAAAGAGGGTGGTGGTGGTGAGTGGGAATGAATACTGCAACATGGAAGAGAAGGACATCTATGGTTATGCTTACACAACTATTCTATGTCCTTCTATTCTCATGTTGCAGTATTCATAACATTAGGGAGACTACCACAGCTCTCTAAGAAGATGCATGTGAGGTAGGAAGGGGACCGGTAGGAAGGGGACCACAGTCAATGAGGCCCTGCAGGATAGACCTGGCAAACCCTGCTCTAGCCCTGGAGATCAGGTACAATTAGTAATGTTTGGTATAGGTGTGAACAGAAGACCAAGTTTCAGCCTCTAAGATATTGGAGTAATCAATTCCCTTGAAAAAGGCTGTTGAAGAGGAAGCTGCTCTAGTGGAATGGGCTTTGACAGGTGAAGTCAGTTGCTTTCCATGAAAGAAGTAGAAAAACGCTATTGACTTAGAAATCCAAGAAGCAATGGTGTGTTTAGACACTGCCTTGCCAAGGACTCTAGGATGGAAAGAGACAAAAAGTCGGTCAGACTGTCTGACAGATTTTGTCTTAACTAGGTAGAACCTCAGTTGCCTGTGAACATCCAGGGAATGCAAGGCCCTTTCTGAGGAGTTCTGTTGTTGTGGGTAAAACACAGGTACATTAATGGTCTGGTTTAAGAAAATTTCATTGACTACTGTAGGCATGAAAGAAGGCTTAGTTCTGAGACAAACCCTATCTTTATGAAAAATAAGGTAGAGAGGGCTTGGATCTCAGGGACTATCCTGGCAGAAGTAAGGGCCAGTAATAAAACTGTTTTCCATGTGCAGAATTTAAGGGAGGAGGAGTGGGCTGGCTCAAAAGGTGCCAATGTAAGCTTTTCCAACACAAAGTTGGGGTCCCAAGGAGGGGGAATTGGCTTATGGGGAGGTCTTATATAAAGGACCCCTTTCAGAAACAGCATGACTTCCAATCTGGAAGCCAAGGGAGGAGTCAAGGGAGGACAAGTAGAAATGGCAGACAGGTGTACTTTTACTGAAGAGTAGGCCAACCCTGAATGTAGTAACTCACACAGGTAGGAAAGGACCAGTGGAACAGAAACTAGAAAAGGGTCCTGTCGTTTCCTGAGGCACCATTGGGAGAATCTTTTCCACTTCAATAAGTAATTTCTCCTGGTACTTGGTTTCCTGGCCTCCTGCAGGACAGTGAGTATGTCCTCTGAGTATAGGTGCCTAAAGGGGATCAGAACTCCATCACCCACATTACATACATACATACATACATACAAATGTTTCAAGCATAGGCTTTAAGCCCTTCTAGCTTGCCAATATGCCAAAACACTTGTTCCCATAATAAATGTCCAGGCTGTTCTTAAAAATATCTAAACTAGTACTTGCTTTAATGTAATTTGGTAGTCTGTTCCAAGCATCACCTACTCTGTCAGAGAACCAATTAGTACACTTCTCATTCCTACAGAATCTTCTACATAGGTTATCTGAAAATTCTCTAGTACTTTGTGATAAACCCAAACATTCCCAGAGGTGGCTGTCCCTAAATGCCATATATACCTGAATAAGCTCTCCTCTTAAATACCGGTAAGAGACACGAAGTTCAGATATTTTAGTCTTTCATAATAACTTAGATTTTCACATCCATGGATGCCCTTAGTATATTTCCGCTGTACTCTTTCCAGTTTATTCATGCTTGTTTTCCTATAGGGTTTCCATATTGTTATTCCATAATCAAGTTTGGGTCTAATGTTACTAACAAACAATGACTTCATTATGTTTGATTTCCTAGACTTTATAATTCTTTTTATACAACCTATAGTTCTATAACTATCATTAGCCAATTGGTTGATATGATTAGAAAAACTCCTAGCTGAATCTACCCATATACCCAGGTCTTTAAATGAGTCTACAGTTTCAATCACTGTGTGCTGTATTAAATATTCACCTTTCAGTTTATGTCTCCCAAATCTCATCTGCTTAGTTTTTGATGTATTTATCAACATATTGTTCTCCTGTGCCCAAATGGTCAATTAAGTCAAATTATTTTGCAGACATGCCTTATCTGTAACACTTGTAATCAGTTTACCCAATTTCAGGTCATTAGCATATAGACTGTAGAACACCTCAGATGAAAAAGTAAGGTCTGAACGATACGATCTAAACAAGTAAGGGCCTAGTATAGAGCCCTGTGGGACACCTTGACTGTAACCAAGGATTTCACCTGTCCAGTTGGTGTGTGATACTTGCCATGTCCTATTTGTAAGCCATGCAGCTAACCATCAATACCTAGTTGTACTAATTTATTGATTAGTGTTTTGTGTATGACCCTGTCAAATGATGAAGTTAAATCTATATAAATCACATCACAGCACAATTTTTCATTCATAGCTGTTATTACATTGTTATAGAACATCATGTTACAGGTGGTAATAGATCTATTTTCAACATATGCATGTTGATATATGGTTTAAAGTCCCAACCTATCCAGTTCTGACAATAACTTATCCAGTATTTCCTTCTCCATTATTTTTCCACAACATGAAAGTTGGGTTTGTCCTACTCCTCCTTCCCTTAAAGACAGGTTTAATAAGTGCATGTCTCCAATCTTGAGGAATCTCCCCATATTTATATGACCTAGTGAATAATAGATGTAATGGCATTGTAAGTTCTTGCTTAAGTGTTCTCAAATCATTGTTACTTATTCCGTCTCCTCCCTGCGCTTTGTTTGGATCCAGTTTGGACAGTTCTTTTCCAATATAATCTAATTTGATTCCAGTATCTGGGGTTACCTGGATGTCACTAGGACAACTTACCACCCCTTTTGAGTAAGTGGGGGTGAATCTGTTTTGTGTGAGTAGGTTGAAGCGGTGCGGTAACCTGTAGTGATTGTCCTGAGCTAAAAGGTTGAGAAGGGGAAACCAATGTTGTCTTGGCCAGAAGGGAGTCACCAGCAGGATTTTTGGTTTGTCCTTCTGTATTTTCAGGAGGACTTTATGCCTTCCCTCCATTTCCTCTGATTCACAAAGGAACATTCCCTCCCATGAAAAGGAGAAGGCATCCACTTTCTAGGCCTGTGGACGAGGGAGCCTTGAGCAGAAGAGAGGCATCTGTTTGTTTTGGGGGAGGCAAACAGATCTGCCTGAGGAATACCCCACCTGTGAATTAGATCCAGAAATACTTCCTTGTGGAGGATCAGTTCATGGGAGGGTGATAAGGTTCTGCTTAGGGTATCTGGTACACCATTTTCTTCTGATGGGATGTAGACTGCTTGCAAGTGAATTTGAAGATCTGCTGCCAGGGACCAAACCTTTAGTGCCAGACTGCAGAAGGGGTAAGACTTCATTCCTCCTTGCTTGTTTATGTACCACAGGACAGTCATGTTGTCAGTGATGACCTGTAGGGTACTTGGCAGAAGGATCTGTTGAAAGGTCTGCATGGCCAAGGATAAGGCTTTTAGCTCTCTCAGGTTGATGTGGTCCTTTCTTTCCTGAATAGACCACTCCCCATGAACTTTGTGCTGGTTGTTGGCATGAAGAAGGATGGCTCCCCAACCCAAATCTGATGCGTCTGTGTACATATGCTGTTTGGGTGGAGGCATCTGCAATGGTATCCCTTGATTCAGGTTAATGCTGGCAATCCACCGTGAGAGTTCCTTCTTTAAGCATGGAAGAAGGGGTAGTTTTGTACCAAAGGGATGAGAGTGTTGGCTCCAAGAGTTTCTCAAGACCCACTTGAAACTTCCTCATGTGCACTCTGGCAAGAGGGTTCAGGGGAATCAGGGAAGCCATGTATCCTAGTATCCTGAGAAATTCTTTTGCTGTGATGGATGCTTTGCTTGTAGCAGGGAGTAAAAGAACTGAGAAAGAAGCTCTATTTTCTGCAGAGGGACAAAGACTGACATCAAGTCTGTCCTGATCCTGGACCCCAGGAAGACAATGTCTTGGGACAAAGTAATTTGAGACTTTGGGTCATTTAGTGTGAAACCTAGGCTCATAGGTTAATAGATTAATACTAGGCTAATTGCCATTTTAAGCCTAGCCAATTACCCCCTGTGAGAATCAAACCCTGTACCTTGTATCTGTAAGGCAAAAACCTTAACCATTATGCTAACCTCCCCGCTCTGTAGGAACCTGCACACCATGTCCAAGTGTTGAGAGAGGATGAGTGGATCCTGGTGTAGAATAAGAAGGTTGTCTAAGTAGGGGTACATTTGTATTCCCTGCAGTCTGTAGTGTGCAACGGCTGGGGCTAGGCACTTTGTGAAGACTCTTGGCACTGTAGAGAGGTCAAAGAGTAAGGCAGAATATTGAAAATGAAAGGAACTCACAGAAAAATGTAAATGTCTTCTGTAAGGGGGAAAGATGTAGGTAAGCAACCTTCAAATCCAGGGAGAGCATGAAGGCTTGCTGAGGTATGAGGGGAAAGAGGTGTTGTAAAGTTAGCATTTTGAAAGGTTGATGTGGTCCTTTCTTTCCTGAATAGACCACTCTATAGTAGGCACTTTGAGGAAGAGATTGAGGTGGGATAAGTCGAGGATGGTTCTCCAAGGACCATCTTTTCTTAGAACCAGAAATATCCTTAAATAAAATCCCTTGGCTAACTGATCCTCTGATATTGGTTCTATAGTAGTACTCTGAGATAGAAGTTGGCTGAGGATGGGTGAGAGTAGTAAGAGCTGATTTTGAGGGGGTTGTGGTATCCCCTGTAAGGGAGGGGTAGCCCACCAGGTCATAAAGTATCCCCGCTTGATGATGGAAAGTACCCACTTGTCTGAGGTGATTTTCTGCCAGGAGGGTTGGGATAGGGTAAGGCATAGGGATAGAGGGTGGAGCTGTTTAAGGGAGGGGAGTCACAGTGGAGGAGCTCTGCCTGTGTCTGGCTGCCACCAAGAGGAGGATGGAGTGTAGGTGGTAGAAGACCTTGGAGCAGACTGCTTTCTGGTATGTCTGCGTCCTCTGGACTGAGTTGCAGATGGGTGAGGGGACTGTCTCTTGACAAAGCTAGGTTTTTGAGGGTAATTTCTATGAAATCTGGGAACAGGTGAGACTAGTAGATGTTTTAAGTTTTTTTCCTTTTTCCTGTAGAGATTTAAGTAGCTCTGCAGAGGCGGCTCCAAATAGGGCTTTGTTGTCCAGAGATGCATCTAGCAACTTAGCTTGAACATCCAAAGGTAAGGCCTGAAGTCTCAGCCATAAAAATCTTCTTAACACAGAACCAGAAGCAGCTGATTTAGAAGGAGCTTCTACAGCATCATAGCTGCACGAGATGGAGTGTCTGGTTACTTGAGAGACCGTGGACAGAAGGGTACTTATTTGAGTCTTAACAGGAAATTCTGGGACCTCTGACAGAAGATTACAGGCCTTGGCCAGGGAATCTAGAGCAAACTTTGCCATATGTGTCTGATAATTAATAGCCCTAATGGCCAAAGTGGAAGAAGTGTAAACTTTCTTCCCCAACCTGTCCATAAATTTACTGTCTTCATTTGTAGGGAAAAGGGAAAAGGAAGAAAGTTACCTAGAGGACTTATCTGGAGACACTGCAATCACCGCTGGATCTGCTGGAGGAATTTTGAAAAGGTACTGCTCCTGAGTGGAAACTTTCCTGTCTGGCCTCTTAGAATCAGGCGGCTGTGACTCTGGATTTTGTGAGGCAGCAGAGAAAGCATCCTGAAATGCAGGAAGAAAGGGGGAACTGCAGATGGTGAGGGCTGCTCCATCTGCAATAGCTCAAAGTATCTCTTTTTTGCCTCAGAGATATCTGATAGTTCCCATTTGAAATGTTGCCTGAGCAGGGAAATTGTATCCCCAAAAGAGAAATCTTCTCCAGTGGAGGCAGGAGTGAGAGATTCTTCTTCTTCTGGGGTAACAAAGTCTTTGGGTGAATTCCTGAGGGGCAACAGGCAGGCCTGCCTGAGGGATCTGGGTCTGAAGAGCCTGAAAAGCCTTAAACAGAGTTTGGGAGAAGGTCTCCCAGGGAGGAGTTGGGTCTTTTGTAGTGTGCGTCTGCTTCTGTTTCCTTTTTAAAGGAAAAGACGGAGCAGAAGTGGGCCTAGGAGCCAACGTTATAGTGGATGCCAAGACTGTAGTAGTTTTCTAAATAAAGTTTTAAAGTCGCTAGATGGCTGCTAAGGGTTTTTGGGACAAAGGATTGACCAATCTTACAGGCCTTGTAACTGTGATCCTCCCCCAGACAAAATAAACACTGCTCGTGTGTGTCCTTATAATGAATTTGACTACCACAAGCACACTTTGCCATGTACATCTGACAAAAAGGAAATAAGCAAAGAAAATCCCACAAGGGTACTTATCTCTGAGAAGAAAGCTGGAGAACGATCATTGAAAGTGGATGGATGATGTCAAGTGAACACCATAATTCTGAACTGGCGGACGGATGTCTGATTCTCACTGCGGCAGAAATATTCTGAGTTGGGTACGCGCAGACGTCACAGTTATAGTCAATATCAGTTTATGGTCCCTGATTCTACGTCACACGTACCCCAGAATAAAAGACTTTGGTATACTGTCCGGATGTCCGGTGTTGCAGGCAGCAACTCCCTAAGGTTTTGAATACTGAAACATGAGAAGAGAAGGACATATCTCTGTCCTCGAACAGACTCCCCCCATCCACATAAAACAAAGTCCATATTCAACTGCAACTCGGATCTACAGATGGGAGGAAAACCTTTGATTAAGCCAAACTGCTGTGGGTCAAGCCTAATGATATTCTTAATATCACAGTGCGATCAGTTATGATATTCTTCATAGCTTTATAGTTTTGGCTCATAAGGCTGACTGGTCTGTAAGTTTCAGGGTCCATGGTAGGGCCATCCTTGCAGGGGGTCATCAACAGAACAGTGCTGCAGGATGTGGGAACATAACCCTGTGGCTAAGCTTAAATTAAACAGTTTAAGGAGAGATTCAGCAAGAGCATGTTTGAAACAGGTATACTGTCAGGACCCTTGGGGAAAGTGTTTTTGTTTTTTGATAACACCTTAGTGGTGACAGGGGGTGAAAAGGATTCTGGAATGAGTGGTGTTTGTACAGGGGGTTCAGGGGTGAAGCTTGGAATGAACATATTTGCTAATACATTTGCAGCGTCATTGGGACTGGAATAGGGACCCCATTGAAAACAGGTTCATAATGTTGAGTGTTAGTTCTTAGCTTTGTTTCACATAACTAAAGAAGAAGTACTTGCAGTCATCCTTCACTTCATAAGCTAATCACCATTCAGTTTCATAAAGTTATAAATACGTTTCCAATTACTGCCTTTAAGTCCACAGGACCATATTAGAATGCAGACTTCTAATTAATTGAATGCACCCTTGTAAACATTCCACTAGTGAAAATTTAAATAGTCCAGCAAATTACTTTACCTAATTCCTAAGGGCACTTCATTTCATAAGGTCTCAAAGAACTGGGAATCAAATTTAGTTCTAGCCAAAATTCTAAAATTATCAAGTTTATACTTGAAATTACTAACTCTACACAAAATACCTGACTGAAGGAGTTGTATATTTAATGAAACTCATAGCTCCTCATCATTTTCTCACAGAATGATTGCAGAATTTATTTGCTGACATTTGATTACCAGGAAAGTCCAACTGGGTAGAAATCCATTTTCAGCAGAGGCCCAGGGAACAAAGCTCCAAATTACTACAAAACATTTTAAAAACAATAATTTTACAATCATCAAAAATAAAACAAAAACATCAACAAACCATCAAAAGTACAGTTGTGTACACTTACAATAAATGTAGATGTTCGAGTGTATTCACTGTTGCAGTCATTACATTTGGGTAATCCTGCTGGCAGGTTGCCCTCAGTCAGCCTGAATTCCAAAGTCTCGGGTCCTGCGTCAGCTGCTGTCACCCCTTCCCTGACATCAGGTCGTCAGGGGTATAAAAGAAGCAGCTGATGCCATTTTCTTCAGTTTTTCTTGCCCCAGATGTCAGGTGCCCCCTAAAAGGGTAGCCAAAATTTATATATATATATATATATATATATATATATATGTATATATATAAAAACATGCACCAATATAAACTTTACGTTCATCTACAAGCAAATACACCACTAAGGTTGTACAAATCAGAGGAGGAAAGATAAGTTCCAGCAGAAAAAAGGGGGATGCTGGGTGGGTAACCTGGACTGCAACAGTGAATACACTCGAACATCTACATTTATGGTAAGTGTACACAAAGTACAGTTTTGTACCTACCATAAATGTAGATGTCCGATAGATATGCAACTGCAGTCATAACATATGGGTTGTCCTGCCTCAGGCAGCCCTCGGTCGGCCGGATTCCAAAGTCTGGGTCCGACGTCGGCTGATGTCGCATTTCTCTCCGACGTCAGAGCGGCTGGAGTACATAAGCATCAGCCGACGCCATTTTCTTCAGTGTTTCTTGCCCCAGATGCCAGGTGCCCTCCAAGGAAGGCTGTAATCAAATTGGAAGGAAAAAACAGGATTCCAAACAAATAAATAAGTAAGCAATAAACAGATACACCATAACAGATATCCCCAGCTAAGAGGAACAGGGATAGGAGTGGACCCAAGGCATAGAGGGGTATGGAGGGAGGGAAAATCCGACTGCAGTTGCATATCTATCGGACATCTACATTTATGGTAGGTACAAAACTGTACTATGTCCTTCAAGAATGAAACTGCAGTCATAACATATGGGTAGAATACCATAGCTTAGCTGGGGGAGGAGGAATGCTCTAGGGAAGAGATGGTGTGGCAATCAAACCCTGCAGGACTGCTGAAGCAAAGCCTGCTCTGGATCTGGAGTATAGAGGGAGATTGTAGTGTTTGGAGAATGTATGCGCGGAGCTCCATGTTGCAGCTTCTAGAATGTCCTTTGTAGGCACCCCTCTTAAGAATGCTGTAGAGGTGGCTGTAGCTCTGGTGGAGTGTGGTCTGACATTGACTGGAACAGTCTTTCCATGGAAGGAATAACAAAATCTGATGCAATGTCCAATCCATTTTGAAATAGTCTGTTTTGAAATTGCTTTCCCTTGTACTCCAGGGGCGTAAGCTACAAAAAGTTGATCAGACTTCCTACTGGTCTTGGTTCTGTCCAGGTAGTAGCGAAGTTGTCTGTGAATGTCCAAGGTATGTAACAGTCTTTCCCCTTTGTTTTCAGGATTGGGGAAGAAAGCAGGCAGATGAATAGCTTGATTTAAAGAAACCCTAGATACCACCTTTGGCATAAAAGTAGGGTTGCTTCTTAAGGAGACCCTGTCTCGGTGAAAGATTATGAACGGTGGTATTGCCATTGGGGCCTGTAGTTCCGAAACCCTTCTTGCTGAGGTAATTGCCGACAGGAAAGCTGTCTTCCATGAAAGGAATTGTAAATCCACTGAAGCTGCTAGTTCAAAAGGAGGTAGAGTCAGTTTTTCTAGGACAAAGTTGAGGTCCCAAGCTGGCACTGGAGCCTTTCTTGGTGGCTTAATGTTCTTGATTCCCCTAAGGAATTGCCTTAGCAAAGGATGTGAAAACACAGGTGGATCAGTGTTATATCTAGCTGAAATAGCTGAAGCATGTATCTTTATGGAAAAATATGAGAGTCTATTCTGAAGCATATCTGCCAAATATTCCAGGATGAGTGGGATGTTCAATAGTGATGCATCATGACCCTTGCTGGTGTTCCAAATGCTGAATCTCTTCCATTTTGCCAAGTAAACCTTTCTGGTGGATGGTCTTCGAGCTTCTGTTAGTATCCTCTGAACTTCCTTGGAGAGAGATAGATTGAGGTTATTCATGGGATCTCCCAGGCTGTCAGCTGCAGTGTCTGAAGGTTTGGATGCACTGTTTTGAAGTTGTGCTGAGTCAAAAGTAGGGACCATTGGGGAAGGGCCCACTTCTTGTTGTGACATATGCTCCGTAGTAGCGGGTACCAGTGTTGTCTTGGCCAGTCTGGAGCTATTAGGATCCCCTTGGGTCTCTCTGCTTTGATCTTCAGTAATACTGTGGTCATCAGTGGGAGGTGGGAATGCATAGATTTTTAGGAAGTTCCAGTTGAATGAAAGAGCATCTATTTTCCAAGCTTGTGGATGGTATGTCCTTGAACAGAATTTTTGCAGATGATGGTTGAGGTGAGAGGCAAATAGGTCTACTTCTGGCCTGCCCCATGTCGAGGTGTGTTGTGTGAAGATCCTTGGGTGTAACCTCCACTCGTGAGGATCTATGAAATTCCTGCTTAGGCTGTCTGCCAGCACACTGTCTTTGCCTGGAACAAACTGGGATTGTAAGTGTGTGTTCAGGCTCAGTGATTTTTCCCAAAGATTCATTGTCAGTCTGCAAAGGGGGTAGGAATGGGTGCCCCCTTGCTTGTTTATGTACCACATCACAGTGGTGTTGTCTGTCCGTATCAGTAAATGGCCTTGTTGAAGTTGTTGTCAAAAGGCCTCCATGGCATGCATTACTGCCAGCATTTCTTTTTGGTTTATATGCAGATGTGTTTCCTTTGGAGACCATTGTCCTTGTATGCATCTGCCTTCCATATGCGCCCCCCATCCAATGTCCGAGGCGTCTGTGGTCATGGTCTGTGTTATCTGAGGTTTTTTGAATGACATACCTGTGTTTGCCTGGCTTACCGAGGCCCACCATAGGAATTCCTTTTGTAGGCATGGAATGAGCGGTATGGTTGCCTCTAAGTTGTTGTTGTGCTGAGACCATAGGCTTTTTAAGTACCATTGAAGTTTTCTCATGTGTAGTCTTGCTAATGGAACCAGGAGAATGCAGGATGCCATGTAACCCAGGGCCTGTAGGAATCTCCTTGCAGTCATCTGGGTGAGTTTTGCCAAACCCTTGAAATAATGAGTTAACTTCTCTTGCTTGTCTTCTGGCAGGTAAGCCATTTGAGAGGCTGTGTCCAGATTGGCTCCTAAGAAGGTTATTTGCTGGGATGGTTGAAGTCTTGACTTTTGAAAGTTGACTGTGTATCCCAGAGCCTGAAATAATTGTATGACATAGTTCAAGTTTTTTGTCAACATCAGTTTGTCGTCCGCTTGTATAAGGCAGTCGTCCAGGTACGGGTAAATTTGGATCCCCTGGAGCCTGCAATGAGCAATTACTGAAGCCAGGCATTTTGTGAATACTCTGGGCACAGTAGATAAGCCAAATGGCAATGCTGAGAATTGATAATGCTCTGGCCCTGCAAGAAATCTGAGGTATCTTCTGCAGCTGTGTCTGATAGGGACATGCAGGTATGCCTCCTTGAGGTCCAGAGTAATCAGCCAAGACCTCTTGCCCAGCATGGGAAGGAGTTGCTGTAGAGTCAGCATTTTGAACTTTGGTACTATGAGAAAAGTGTTTAATGCGGACAAATCCAGTATTGGTCTCCATTGAGTTTCTTTTCTTGGCACAAGGAACAGTCTTGAGTAGAACACCTGGCCTTGTTCTTGTTGTGGTACTCTTTCTATTGCTTTTATCTGAGCCAGCAGAGAAATTTGCTTGATAGCCTCTGCCCTCTGGTTTTGTGGTAGGTTTGGCATGCCCTGTTTTCTGGGTAAGGTGTGAAAATGGAACCTGTAACCATGGTCTATAATGTCCAAAATCCATTTGTCTTTTGTCAATCTGTGCCAATTGTCTGAAAACAGAGATAATTTTCCGCCCAAGGGTGCTTCTGTTTGCTCCTTGGTTGGCGGTTCTAGAGGAAAGTCATTGAGATTGTGTCTGAGGGGTGGGGGAGACCCCTGTGTCACTTCTTTGGTTTGCTGGCTGCCATTGTCGTCCCCTGTAGGAAGCTCTGTATTGTCCTCTTCCTCGGCCACGCCTGTTTTTACCCCTTTGAAATTTTTCAGGATTAGGAAAGGACCAGTTCTTTGAAGGCCAATTCCTGCTGAATCTGGGGGGCTGAACCTGGAGGAAATCTTTGACCGCCTGAACTGATTTTGCTTTTTCCTCGATGGACTTTAACACATCTTTAGCATTAGCACCAAAAAGCTTGTTCTTTTCCAAGGGTGCATCCAGAAGTTTTGCCTTAACATGATCTGGTAGAGGTTGTTCTTTTAACCATGCATGTCTGCGAATGACTGCCCCTGTCATAGCTGCCCTACATGAAGCTTCCAATGCATCATATCCACACTGCAGAAAGTGATTGCTGACTTGCTGAGAATTATGTACAGCTTCCTGCAAAGACTTCCTGTCTAAAGGGTCAGAAGAGGCCAATGTTTTCTGTAAATCATCTAACAGGTGATCCTGATATTGTAACATATGAAAAAGGCAATTCAAAGCTCTCATAGATAAAGTTGTGGAGGTGTACACCTTTTTCCCCCATCTCTCTAATGACCTAGCTTCCCTGTTGGAAGGCAAGGGATTTTTAGAGGTGGAAGCTGAAACACCCTTAGGTCCCTGAAAAATAGTTTCTAAGTCAACAATATGGGCCCTGAACAAATGGGAATGTGTGTCTGGGACCCTGTAATATCTGTCTGGCTTGGCTGGGGCAGGAGGAAGAGAATCAGGGGTAACACTGGAGTCAGAATAAAGATCATCCAAAACATCAAGCACAGGAGGAATAGCTAGGGGCCTGTGCTGGGGCTTTTTAAGGAAGGTTCGAAGGCGCTTTCTGGAATCAGAATATTCCTGGCCTTGCCACTTGAAATGTTCCCTCATGGTATGCAGAAAGTACAGTTTTGTACCTACCATAAATGTAGATGTCCGAACTGGATAGCATCTGCAGTCATAACAACTGGGTTGTCCTGTCGTCAGGCAGCCCTTCAGTCGGCCGGATTCCAAAGTCCGGGTCCGGCTTCGGCTGATGTCGCACTTCACCCGACGTCATCTCTGTTGGTCTTCGGGTATAAAAGCATCAGCCGACGCCATTTTCTTCAGTGTTTCTTGCCCCAGATGCCAGAAGCCCTCTTGAAGGCTAAAAATTTTGGATAGATGCCAATGTTTCCAAAAAGATAGAGGTAAACACAAAAATAAGCATGTATGTACATAAATACAAACAAATACACCATGAAAGACTTCCCCCCACTAGCTAGCTATTAGGAGGGTAAACAGCCTAGGAGTACCACAGAGGGGAAGGAGGGAGGGTAATCCTGACTGCAGATGCTATCCAGTTCGGACATCTACATTTATGGTAGGTACAAAACTGTACTATGTCCTTCATGGATGCATCTGCAGTCATAACAACTGGGTAGAATACCATAGCCAACTAGGGGAGGAGGATAGAAGTAGATTATGGTGTGTTTAGGATCCCTTGCAGTACAGCAGTGGCAAACCCTGCTCGGGATCTGGAATATAGAGGCAAATTATAATGCTTGGCAAATGTATGCACGGAGGTCCAAGTAGCCGCCTCAATAATGTCTTTGGTAGCCACTCCTCGTAAGAAGGCTGTGGTAGTGGCTGTTGCCCTTGTAGAATGAGGTCTTATGTTCTGTGGAATTGGCTTTCCATGGAAGGAGTAACAGAATCGTATGCAATTTCCTATCCATTTGGAGATTGTCTGTTTGGAAATAGCTTTTCCTTCCCTTCCTGTTGCATAGGCTACGAAAAGTTGGTCAGTCTTTCTGCTACTCTTTGTTCTGTCCAAGTAGTAGCGTAGCTGTCTATGTACATCCAAGGTATGCAGTATTCTTTCCCCTCTGTTTTGTGGGTTGGGAAAGAAGGTAGGCAGGTGGATTGCCTGGTTTAAAGACACTCTGGATACCACCTTAGGCATAAATGTAGGATTAGTCCTCATGGACACTCTATCTTGGTGGAAGATTAGGAAGGGTTGCACTGCCATTAAGGCCTGTAGTTCTGAAACCCTCCTTGCTGAAGTAATTGCCAGTAGGAAAGCAGTTTTCCATGACAGGTGTTGTAGGTCTGCTGTTGCTGCTGGTTCAAAGGGTGATAGTGTCAATTTTTCTAGCACAAAGTTTAAGTCCCAAGCTGGCAGTGGTGGTTTCCTTGGAGGTTTTACATTCTTGATTCCTCTGAGGAACTGCCTGAGCAAAGGGTGTGAGAAAACAGGTGGATCAAAACTGTATTCTGCTGAAATAGCTGATGCATGAATCTTGATGGAGGAGTAGGACAGGCCTGAATGAAGAAGTTCGGCCAGATACTCCAGAATGTTAGGCATATCTATGTTTGACACATCCTTTCCTCTTTCAGAACTCCAAATGACAAACCTTTTCCATTTCCCAGCATAGTTCCTTCTTGTTGAAGGCCTGCGTGCTTCAAGAATAATGTCTTTAACTCTTTGTGAAAGTTCTGGATTAGTAGCTGCTATGTGATGTTCCATGCAGTCAGTTGCAACGTTTTTAGGTTTGGATGCATGGTGCTGTAGTTGTTCTGAGTTAGCATCAAAGGCATCAGAGGTATTGGCCACATATTGTTCCGAGACATGCTCCTCAGCAGTGGGTACCAGTGTTGTCTTGGCCAGTTTGGAGCTATCAGGATTATCCTTGGACGTTCTTCCTTGATTTTTAGTAGTACTTTGTGTATCAAGGGAAGAGGTGGGAATGCATATGCTGTTAGGCCTTTCCAGCTGAAGGAGAGCGAATCCACTTTCCATGCTAGTGGGTGGAATGTCCTTGTGCAGAATTTTTTGAGCTGGTGATTGAGAGGTGATGCGAATAGATCTATCTGAGGCATTCCCCATTTCTTCGAGATGGTCTTGAAGATGTCCGGGTGCAGCTGCCATTCGTGGGCATCCGATGTGGTCCTGCTTAATATATCTGCTAGAGTGTTTTCTTTTCCTGGTACAAATATTGCCTGTAACTGGATGTTGTAGCTGAGTGCCAGGGTCCACAGCTCCAAAGTCATTCTGCATAGGGGTATGAATGAGTGCCTCCCTGTTTGTTGATGTACCACATGACTGTGGTGTTGTCTGTCCTTATCATCAACTGGCCCTCCTTGAGAAATGGTCTGAACTTTTGGATTGCCAGTTTTACTGCCAGCATTTCTTTTAGGTTGATGTGCAGGTGAAGTTGATCCTGTGTCCACAATCCTTGCACACATTTGTCCAGCATGTGGGCCCCCCATCCTAGGTCTGAAGCGTCTGTTGTGATGGTCTGGCTTGCTTGACATCTGCGAAAGGGTAGGCCTGGGTTTGACTGGCATGCCTGAGCCCACCATAAGAACTCCTGTTTCAAGCATGGTATTAGTGGGATTTCTGTTTCTAGGCTGTGTCTGTGTTGGGACCATAAATTCTTTAGGTACCACTGTAGTTTTCTCATATGTAGTCTGGCAAATGGAACTAAGATTATGCATGATGCCATGAAACCCAAGGCCTGCAGTACCTTTCTTGCTGTTAACTTGTTCAGTTTTGTTAGTGCCAAGAAGTAAAGAGGGAGTTCTTTTTGTTTTTCTGTAGTTAGGAATGCCATTTGTCTGACTGTGTCCAATTCCGCTCCCAAGAAAGTCCTTGTCTGGGATGGTATCAGTCTTGACTTTTGTAAATTGACTGTGTATCCCAGGGCTTGTAGCAAGTAAATGACCCTTTGTAAATCTGTTGTCAGCTTGCTTTTGTTGTCTCCTTGTAGCAGGCAGTCGTCCAGGTATGGATAAATTTGAATTCCCTGTAGTCTGCAATAGGCGATTACTGATGCCAGGCATTTTGTGAATACTCTGGGCGCAGTAGATAAGCCAAAGGGCAATGCTGAGAATTGATAATGCTCTGATCCTGCAAGAAATCTGAGGTATCTTCTGCAGATTGGTCGAATGGGGACGTGCAGGTATGCCTCCTTGAGATCTAGAGTTACCAGCCAACACTCCTTGCCCAGCATGGGAAGAAGTTGCTGTAGGGTCAGCATTTTGAATTTTGGGACAATGATGTATGTATTTAAGGTGGACAGGTCGAGAATTGGTCTCCAACTTTTTTCCTTTCTTGGAACTAGGAATAGTCTGGAGTAGAACCCTTTCCTTGCTCTGCTGTTGGCACTTTTTCCACAGCTCTCATGTTTGCTAACTCCATTATCTGTTGTAGAGCCTCTGTTTTTTGATTTGGAGGTAGATTTGGCATTCCTCTTTTGACTGGTAAAGTGTGGAAGTGGAACCGGTAACCTTGATCTATGGTTTGTAAAATCCACTTGTCCTTTGTTATGTGGTGCCAGTTTTTTGAAAATAAGGTTAGCTTTCCGCCTAGAGGAGCTGCTATTTGTTCCCTGGTAGGCGGATTTAGGATTAAGTCACTGTGGTTGTGTTGATGTAGTGGCATAGGTTGAGTCTGTGCCTCTGTTGTTACCTTGCCACTGTCGTCCTCTGTAGGCACCTCCTCTGGATTGGTTTCTGCCTCTGGAACGTCTATTCCTGCCCCTTTGAGATCTTGTGGAGTCAGGAAAGGACCAATTTTTGGCAGGCCAGTTCCTGCTAAACCTTGGGGGTTGAACCTGCAAGAAATCTTTAACTGTTTGGACTGATTTTGCCTTTTCTTCCATTTTCTTCATAACCTGCTGGGCAGGTGTACCAAACAAACTTGTCTTATCCATAGGAGCATCTAGCAACTTTGATTTAACATGATCCGGTAGAGCTTGCTCCTTTAGCCATGCATGCCTTCTAATTACTGTGCCAGTCATGGCTGATCTAAATGAAGCCTCCAGTGCATCATAGCCACATTTTAAAGAATGGTTACTAACCTGCTGTATGTTATTTACCATTTCTAATACATATTTCTTATCAAGAGGTTCGTCAGTGGTTAGCTTTTTAGTTAACTGATCAAGCATAAACTCTTGGTATTGTATCATGTGAAACTGGCAATTCAAAGCTCTAGCTGAGAGAGTGGCTGAAGTGTAGACCTTTTTACCCCATCTGTCTAATGACCTTGCTTCCCTTTCAGAAGGAATAGGGTTTTTAGCTATGGTCGCGGCTACTGCCTTGGGACCCTGGGATATAGTTTCGGGGTCTGCAAGAGGGGCCTTGTAAAGGTGGTGATGAGTATCTGGCACCCTGTAAAATCTGTCTGGTTTGGCAGGGGCTGGGGGTAAAGAATCTGGCACGGAGCAGACATCATTGAAAGCATCATCCACCACAGAGAGAACAGGAGGTATAGCTAAGGGCCTGTGCTGTGGAAGGTGCAAAAAGGTCCTAAGTCTTTTTCTGGAGTCTGAAAAATCCTGTTGCTGCCATTGGAACTGCTCTCGCATGGCATGTAAGGTTTCCCCAAAGGAGAATTCTTCTGGTGGGGAAGCAGCTGGAATGGATTCTTCAGCATCAGAATCTTCAAAATTGGAGAAAGGAGCCTCTGGCTGGTCAGTTATGTCTGATTCATCAGCAGAATCATCAGAGGACACTGTCTCAGGGGGCTCTGCCCTAGGTCTCTTCTCTGGGGGCTGAGAGGCCCTGTCTGGATGAAATTGGGATCCTCTAATTAATGAAATTAAATCTTCTGCCAAAGTAAGCATTTGAGAACTAGAAGAGGGCCTGGATGAGGGGGGTTTAACAGGCACTGTTTTAGTAGTCTTGGCTGCTTTAGCCCTGGCGAAGGCCTTAATGGACATGGCTGCTGGAGGCCTAGCAGCACCACGTGCTGGGGTAGAGACATCCAAGGGAATGGTGTCTGATAAGTCAGTGGCAAGCACCATAGTGGATAAAATCTCTGAGGCCGATTCAAGAGTGGTAGCAGGGGCCTCAGCTGTAGAGATAGATTCAGCTGTATTTTGATCAGTTTTCTCGGTTTCGGCCGAAACCGAGACACTCGCGGTTTGCTTAACCATGGTTTCGGCCGAAACTGCGGACCGCGAGTGTCGGTCTTTTTCTTTGCGTTTTTTGGCAGAATGCGTAGTCGGAGGATCCGACGGCATAATATACGCAAAATCAGAACCGAAAAACTGTTCTGCAAACTCCGACCGACGCCTAAGCGTTCGTCGGTTGAAAGAAGCACAGGCCGAACAGGCTGCTACGTCGTGGGCTGGGCCTAAACAAGGCAGGCAGTAAGAGTGGAAATCTTTATGAGGTATTTGTTTCCCACAGGTTAAACAATTATTAACTTTTTCTGACATCGGCTGAGGCAAGAAAGAGTCCCCAACGGGGTACTTAGCTTTAGAAGTCTTCGAAGTAGTATTCGGTAGAAGTAATCTCTGGATCCGACCGACCGGCACTTGCGAACAGCTTCTGCTTCGGGTGCCACGCGGCAAGAAAGACTGAAGAAAATGGCGTCGGCTGATGCTTTTATACCCGAAGACCAACAGAGATGACGTCGGGTGAAGTGCGACATCAGCCGAAGCCGGACCCGGACTTTGGAATCCGGCCGACTGAAGGGCTGCCTGACGACAGGACAACCCAGTTGTTATGACTGCAGATGCATCCATGAAGGACATCTTCCCCAAAAGAAATATCCTCAGGAGGGGAGGCTGAGGGAATGGAATCCTCTGCATCAGAGTCCTCATAGGTCTGAAAGAGGTCTTCCTGGCCCTCGGAGTGGATAGAGTCCTCAGAGTCTTCATCTGTAGGGATAGGTTCAGAGGGATCAACCCGGGGCCTCTTATCCGGAGGAGGCTGGGATGCTCTCTCAGGATGGGCCTGTGAACCTCTAATCATGGAAATTAAGTCTGCGGCCATAGACATGATTTGTGTCTCAGGAGTAGTTTGAGGCAAGGTTTTTGCTGTAAGGTGCTTAGTCTTGCTGGCTGCCTTAGCCCGAGTGTAGGCCTTAATAGACATGGCCATAGGAGGCCTGGCAGCTCCACGTGGAGGAGTGACCTTATCTACAGCAATGGTCTCTGGCATTTCCTCGGTTTCAGTATCCGGAGGAAAATCTATAACTGGCGTCGGATCTGGTATCGGAGTCGTCGGTATTGCGGTGTCTTTGGTTTGGAGCGGTGGAATAACCGTCTCAGAGGGAACTGGAGCACTCGCGGTAGGTTTTGGCGTGGAGTCGGTGGTGGACGCGGGCCGAGGATGTCGGTCCCGGTCTTTTCGTTTCTTGGGCGTTTGTGATGTCGGAAGCTCCGACGGCATTGTATACGCAAATTTTTCGCCGAAAAAGTCTTCAGCGAACTCCGCCCGGCGCCTGAGAGTGCGCTTGTTGAAGCGAGCACAGGCGACACAGGCCGAGACGTCGTGGTCTGGGCCAAGGCAAGGAAGACAGTAAGAGTGGAAATCCTTATGAGGTATTTGTTTACCACAAGACAGACAATTATTAACTTTTTCAGTAATTTCTGACATCGGCTGAGGCAAGAAAAGGTCCCCAACGGGGTACTTAGCTTTTTTGATGACTTCGGATTCAAAGAATACAGGAGCTGATCGACCGGCACTTGCGAACTGCTTCTGCTTCGGGCACCGCGCGGCAAGAAAGTCTTAAGAAAATGGCGTCGGCTGATGCTTATGTACTCCAGCCGCTCTGACGTCGGAGAGAAATGTGACATCAGCCGACGTCGGACCCAGACTTTGGAATCCGGCCGACCGAGGGCTGCCTGAGGCAGGACAACCCATATGTTATGACTGCAGTTGCATTCTTGAAGGACATCTGTACTATGTTCTTCGTGTTTCACTGCTGCAGTCATTACATTTGGGTAGAGTCCCAAAGCTATGGTTTGGAGGCTGGAGCTAAACAGCATTAGGAGCGGCTACGAGGCCCTGCAGAACTGCAGTGGCAAAGCCTGCTCTGGATTTAGAGTAGAGTGGCATATGATAGTGCTTTGTAAAGGTGTGCACTGAACTCCAAGTAGCAGCCTCTAAAATGTCTTTGGTTGGCACTCCCCTGAGAAAGGCTGCTGAAGTGGCTGCAGCTCTGGTTGAATGTGGCCTAATGCCCTTAGGCACTGGCTTGCCATGGTGAAAATAGCAGAAATGAATGCAGTGGCCTATCCACTTTGAAATAGTCTGCTTTGAGATAGCCTTTCCTTGTGATCCTGCAGCATATGCCAATAGTTATTGCTCTGTCTTCCTGAAAACTTTGGTCCTGTCCAAGTAGAATCTAAGCTGTCTGTGTACGTCCAAAGAATGCAGAATTCTCTCCCCCTTGTTCTGTGGATTTGGATAAAAAATTGGCAGATGAATAGTTTGGTTAAGAGCCACACTGGACACCACCTTAGGCAATGTTGGGTTTGTCCTTAGAGAAACCCTGTCTGGATAAAACATGATAAAAGGTTCCACAGCCATGAGTGCCTGTAGCTCTGAAACTCGTCTTGCAGAAGTTATTGCTAGGAGCAGAGCTGTTTTCCAAGATAAAAACTTTATATCAGCAGTAGCAGCTGGCTCAAAAGGAGGCAGGGTGAGTTTTTCCAAGACATATTTGAGGTCCCATGCAGGTATTGGTGTTCTCCTTGGAGGCCTTAATGTTTTGGCTCCTCTGAGGTACTGATTTAATAAAGGATGAGAAGAGAGTGGTGGCTCTGTATTGTAATAAGCCAAAATGGCAGAGGCATGAATTTTAATTGATGAAAAAGTAAGGCCTTTGTCCAGCATCTCAGTTAAGTATTGCAAAATCTGAGGAATATTTGGTACCGCTGTATCAGTTCCTTGTGCCTGGTTCCAAGCACAGAATCTCTTACATTTTCCAGAATAAGAATTTCTAGTACTAGGCCTTCTGGCTTCCAGAATGACATCCATCACAGCTTTACTGAGAGGTGTGTTTTGCATGATTACATTATCCGCCATGCTGCCAGGTTTAAAGTCCTGAGTTGGCTGTGCAGGATCTGATTGTTTTGCTGGGACAGTAGATGGGGTATTTGAGGTAAGGTCCAAGCTGGGCATTGAGACAAGTTCCTTAGGATTGGATACCAGTACTGGCGGGGCCAGTCTGGGGCAATCAGTATCATCTTTGGCTTCTCCTGTCTGACCTTTAGGAGTACCTTGGGGAGAAGAGGCAGTGGGGGAAAGGGATATACTGATATGTTTTTCCAGCTGAAAGATAGGGCGTCCACTTTCCATGCTTGTCTGTGATAGGTTCTTGTGCAGAATCTTTTTAGTTGGTAGTTGTGAGGGGAGGCAAATAGATCTATGTCCGGGCATCCCCATTTCCTTGTTATCATGCTGAAGACTTGTGGATCCAGGTGCCACTTGTGGGGATCCATGAGGTTTCTGCTTAGTTCGTCTGCCAGAGTATTTTCCTTTCCTGGCAGGAATTGTGCCTGCAGATGTACTTGGTAACTCAATGCTGTGTCCCACAAAGTCATGGCTAGTCTGCAAAGAGGGTAAGAATGTGTGCCTCCCTGCTTGTTTATATACCACATGACCGTGGTGTTGTCTGTCTTTATCAGTAGTTGTCCCGGATGAAGTAGGTCCTTGAAGGCTGTCAGGGCATTTTGAACAGCTAGCATCTCTTTTTGATTGATATGTAGATGCATTTGGTTTGAGGACCATGTGCCCTGAATGCATCTTCCTGTCATGTGGGCCCCCCAGGCATAATCTGATGCATCCGTTGTTAGTGTCTGCCTGACTGGGGGTAATGTGAATGGCTGTCCCTTGTTCTGGTGACAAGCCTTCGCCCACCATCGAAACCCTTGTTGCAAGCAGGGAATGAGAGTAATCACTGTTTCCAGGCTGTGGCAATGTTGAGTCCAAACACTTTTTAGGTACCACTGAAGTTTCCTCATATGCAGTCTTGCATATGGAATTAGAAGGATGCAGGATGCCATAAAGCCCAAAGCCTGCAGGATTTTTCTTGCAGATAACTGGGCCTTTGTTGCCAACATTTTGAAATAGGTAGTCAGTTGCCTTTGTTTGTCTGGCGTGAGATAAGCCATATGGGCAGTTGTATTTAAGCTTGCACCCAGGAATATTATCTCTTGAGAGGGTACTAGTTTTGATTTCTTTTCATTGACTGTGTACCTTAGGCATGTTAGAAGTCTTTTCACAAACGCCAGGTACTGCAGAAGAATGTCCTTGTTCTCTGCTTGAATTAGACAGTCGTCCAAGTAAGGATATATTTGTATTCCTCTTTGTCTGCAGAATGCAATTACTGGTGCCAGGCACTTTGTAAAGACCCTGGGCACAGTAGATAAGCCAAAGGGCAGTGCAGAGAATTGGTAATGCATTGAGCCAGCCTTGAATCTGAGGTATCTTCTGCATGACTGTCTGATTGGGACATGCAGGTATGCCTCTTTTAGGTCTAAAGTCACAAGCCAAGCGTTCTTGCCCAGCATGGGCAGAAGCTGCTGCAAAGTCAACATTTTGAATTTTGGTATATCCAGGAATATGTTCAGAATAGATAGGTCCAGTATTGGTCTCCAGGCCTTGTCCTTTCTGGGTACCAAGAACAGTCGAGTAAAATCCTTGTCCCTGCTCTTGTTCTGGCACTTGTTGAATGGCCCCCATGTCCATGAGGGATGATACTTCTTTTTGTGCCTCTGCCCATTGATTTTTTGGCAGATCTGGCCAGCCGTTTGCCTTTGGCAGGGTATGGAAATGGAACTTGTAGCCTTGTGACACTATATTTAGAACCCACTTGTCCTGGGTTATAATGTGCCAATTTTGAGAAAAAAGTGCTAATTATCCCCCTAAGGGTGTTGCCAGGAGATAAGTGCTTGGTGCAGGCAGGGGGAAGTCATTGGGACTGTATGGTTGTGATTTGTCTTCTCCAACTTTGGAGGTAGAAGCACCCCGGTGTTTTGACCTGTATGAGCCTTGCGCCTGGGATCTGCCTCTAGGACATCTGGATCTGCCCCTTTGAGGTCTGTCTGACACAGGAAAGGACCAATTCTTTGTAGGCCAGTGTCTATTAAACCTAGGTGACTGTACTTGTAAAAAATCTTTGACAAGCTTGCATAGATTTAGCTTTGTCCTCCATTTTCTTTAACACCTCTTCTGCCTTAACACCAAACAAAGTATCATGCTGTAAAGGTGCATCTAATAATTTAACTTTGACATGATCAGGCAGATTTTGTTCCTTTAACCAAGCATGTCTCCTAATTACAGAACCCGTAACTGCGGCCCTGCAGGAGGCCTCCAAAGAATCAAAACCACATTGCAAAGTATGCTTTCCAACTTGTTCAGCTGCATGCAATAATTCCTGCATTTCCTTCTTTTCTGCACATTCAGAGTTTAACAACATTTTCTTTTTAAGCAATGCCATGACATGTTGCTGATATTTAAGCATATGAAACTGACAGTTTAAGGCCCTTATAGCCAAGGTAGCAGATGTGTAAACCTTTTTTCCCCATCTACCCAGTGCCCTAGAATCTCTGTCAGAGGGGGTAGGGTTTTTTGCAGTGGAAGCCTTAACTCCTTTGGGACCCTGTGAAATAGTTTCTGGGTCTGCAGCAGGGTTTTTAAATAGGAATTTATGAGAGTCAGGGACCCTGTAATATCTGTCAGGCTTAACAGGAGCTGGAGATAAGGAGTCAGGGGTAAGACTAGACTCCGAAAACACATCCTCTACAATGTCTAACACAGGTGGAATGGCTAGAGGCCTGTGTTGAGGAAGTAAAAGGAAATCTCTGAGCCTCTTTTTAGATTCTGAAAAATCTTGGCTCTCCCAGTGGAAATGCTCCCTCATGGTATGCAAGGTTTCCCCAAAAGAATAGTCTTCTGGAGGAGAAGCTGACGGTATAGACTCTTCAGCATCAGAATCCTCATGGGGGAAGAGAATATTCCTGATCAGAAGAGGAATCAGAAGAAATAGAAACCTGATCTGAAGATTCATAGTCAGTCTCTTGCCTAGGCCTCTTATCAGGAGGGGGATGGGAACCCCTGATCAAGGTAACCAAGTCTTCGGCCATTTTGAGCATCTGTTTTTTGGGTATAGAGGCCTGTCCACGCGGCTCTTGAGCTTGTTTCTTTGCTTTAGAAGGTGCTTTAGTCTTTGCCTTTGAAGTTGAAGTCGGTTTAATGTAAAGATGTTTAGGTCTGAATACACCCTCAGAAGCCGGTGCCTGCTCAGCGGCTCTGGTCCCATCTGAGGAAATAGTATCCGAGGCTCCAATACCTTGAGTTTGCAGTGGCATGGCCGACTCCATGTGGGAGTCGGTAGCGGCCTGCGACTCTAAAGTAGCGGGCATCAGGGGCTGCGAAAGCACTTCACTGAGTACCGGTGAACCGGCGACTAGCTTAGGAGAAGCTTCTTCATCGGTTTTGGACCTCGGTTGTTTCTCTCTCTCCTTTTCTTTGCGTTTTTTGTGAACTCCAGTAGTCAGATGGCTATCCGACGACATTTCTGGATAATTAAACCGGCGTCCAAAATAGTTTAAAGCAAAATCATACTGACGCTTAATAGTGTGTTGGTTAAATCTAGCACAAAACCGACAACCAGAAACGTTGTGATCAGGGCCTAGGCAAGGAATACAGTAAGAATGAAGGTCCTTATGAGGTATTTGCTTTCCACAAGAAATACAGTTATTTACTTTTTCTGACATTGGTCTGGAGCAAGAAAAAAGTTTCCCCAACGGGGTACTTAGCTTTATTGAAGACTTCGGATCTGAAATTCGAATACGAAAATCTCAGGAGTTGGCCGACCAGCACTTGCGAACTGCTTCTGCTTCGGGCACCGCACGGCAAGAAAGACTGAAGAAAATGGCGTTGGCTGCTTCTTTTATACCCCTGACGACCTGATGTCAGGGAAGAGGCAACAGCAGCCGAAGCAGGACCCAAGACTTTGGAATTCAGGCTGACTGAGGGCAACCTGCCAGCAGGATTACCCAAATGTAATGACTGCAACAGTGAAACACGAAGGACATCTTTACAGAAGCCAAGCAAAGCTTCTCCTTAACCACCTGTAGCTAAAAGAGTACAACTCAAGCCGTTCAAGTCATTCTGCATAAGAGAGAAATTTTTACAATCAACAATCCTCTTCAAAAATTTTCTTTGTACACTTTCTTAAGCCAGAAGACTGCCTTTGGTATATGCACAGACTACAGAGTTATATTCAAGAATGGGGCTAATATAAGATGTAAATAGTTTAACAAGAATGTGCTGTTCATAGCTAAGTGCTGGGCAAGCTACCTTGTGGGTCATTTTAAGCTTAGTGAATTTCTTTTCCAAGAGGGAAATCAAACACTGTACTTTGTGATTGTGAGGTTAATATCTTAACCATTATACCAACTCCCAACTCCAGTGGAGGGTGGGGTGGGAGGTTGGCTGTGGCTGAAAACAACTTGTTAGGTTTTTCAGACGCAGTCCTACCATATATATTACTTTTATACTTAGCTGTACAGAGATTATTCTTCAAGGGGTTATTTATTTGAACCCATCATCTTTGTAGTCATAAGCCTCAACAAGTGATAATTGCCCATGCTTATACGAAATTTTGGTTATAGATGTCCAAAATACACTACTTCAGACTTTTCATAATAAAATTTTAACCCTTTTCTACAAAACCAATTCGATTTAATAACTTAAATTTAGGTTAACATGTACACAATCATCTTTACATGTCAAAAACGTACTAGTCTTTATGTCATCAGCATACTGTGATATCAAGTAATTTTGACATAATGGTAGCACTGAGAATACAAAGTTAAAACAAAACTGCTCCCATTATACATCTCTGTGGAGCACCTGAGGGTGGACTCCAAAAGAATGCTGCAGACAGTGCAGTGATCCAAAGTAAGTCTTTGGTACATTATCGTCAGACCCCTTTTCATGATGAACGTAAAGACAAGAGCAAGTAATAATTTATTCAGCACTGCCAGATTACAAAATATAACATGTGCACTTAATGACAATAAAAAGGCGATATAGAGTAGTGCACCAACAATTTTATAGATGTACTCGTCAAGGGCTGAAAGCTACATTCAGATGTCTGGACACATGCAGGGATGCACTAGAATGCATCCAAGGCAGATGCCTTTTCTGGTGTGCACTGGAGAAAGTATCACATGTGATCACTGTTTGTGTCATGCTGCACAACAGCCGAGTACTTCTACAGGAGTTTTTGCAGTTAACCTCCTACTGACACCTTGACACCTCTAGGCATCAAATATTGCTTGTTCATACTAGCATTAATAATTCCATGCTACATATAAGGTATCTGCTGATTTCATCTTGAAGCATATATGATGGCAAACACAACTGAGTTGATATTTGACCTCTGTCTAATGCAGCTAAAGAGATAATGAATATTATTTGTACATTGTTTATTTGCACTGTAATAATTTTCATATTTCTCTAAAATATCTCAACATTCAGATAAGATAGAAATGCATAGCCTCATATGAAAGCAAACGGCTGTATAAAGAAAATCCTGCTGGCAGTATGTGTCTTTGCATAAATAGTTACTGGGCTATCATAAGATGTTCATACAACATTACAAAATTAATATTCATTGCCTTTATCTTGGCTTATAAAATCCAGTCTAAAGCACTGAATTGAATGAATGCCAGAAATATAAAGATTAATTTGTCCTGAATAGTTTGCCTTTTACAGTTTTCTAGTAACACTTATGATTTGTTAGAAATGCAAGGTGATAACTTCAATTTTTTTTAAAGGCTCAAGCCACATCCTCTGGGAGTTAAAGGTACAAACACAAAAGAGCTGAACTGAATGGGAATGCGTTAAAACATGGTGGCATTTCCACTTTAGGTGTGGGTGACCTATCCCATGAACCACAGATGTGTGATGTGGAGCTATCAGAGCTGTCATAGAATGATCAGAAGGACACAAGGGTGAGAAGAGTTAGGCACGGGTGACAAACGTTGCATCCATATATTCTAGTGCAGGCAACATGGCAGTATCTGGCTCATAACTTTGAGTTATGACAAGCCACATCCACAGAAGTACAAAGATAGAGCAGTGATGTTCACACAATGTTGTGCCATTACAACAGCACAGAACACAGCTACTGGAAAAAAAATAGTTGTCCAGACTGAACATCATACATGCTATAACCACAATATTAACTGCAAAACCTTATACACATATTTATGCCACCAAAAAAAAACATATGTGGATTTCTACAGACTAACATTCACCACAGGACCACTTTAAGCAAGGTACATCATCAAAAGCAACCATACCAGGATGTGTTGGGGGGGCACACCTACAACAGAAAGTGCTATTGAATAGGTAGGATGTCATCATACATAAAATTGGTGTGTGTAGGTAGCAATATAACTGTCACTGTCTCAACATCTCTAGAATAGTGCACTGGGGTGTACCATAATTTATTTATTTTTATTTTATAACCAAAAAAATCTAACTGTGGGGGTTGTACGATAACACTGAGATGCATTACGCATGTAATCGGAATATGTAACATTGTGGTACACTCCCCTATGTAGGTGACAGCAGCTTCAATAGTAACAACATGGCAAGGAGTACCAACCTGACAAGGCAAAAACAAGTATTATGGGATATGCCTTACCCAGACTGTCCCATATAAGGCAACACTATAATGTACAGGTGGATGCAACAACAAAAGTTAGTCAGATGCACAAATATGTGGAATTCAACAAAGCATTAATGACAGGCATTACACAGCAGCCATGGAATATGCAGCATTGTACTGGATACAGCAACATAGCTATAGATGTGTGTGTGTGTGTGTGTGTGTGTGTGTGTGTGTGTGTGTGTGTGTGTGTGTGTAAGCAGGTACATATGAAAATGCACACGTGGAGAGTACACTTCATCAACAGAATACCAAAGGTGAAAACTGAAATCATACATGCATGTTGGGTTGAGTGAGAGATATGTGCAGTATCAGAATAAATTGCCACAACTATTACTGGTATGCACAATTAAGTATACCTGTGCATGCAGTGATGGCAGACAACAATGGAATATTTAATGTTTAAATCAATGCCGTAAGAATAAGGTAACATGCTCATGACTGGGAGCAATACTTGCTGTACTTCAACTAGCAAAAGCAGCTCAAATGGAACCAAAGTGATTATCAAGTTCAGCACACAGCTGTTAATATATTACAAAAAGTATGACACATATGCACAACACAGCTTGATGCTAGTCAATTACGCCAGCTAAAGGAGTAGAAAATGCCTGTGGCATAAGACAAACGAGAAACCACTAATATGTAGAATAGGCTGTAGTCAGCACAGCGGTCATCATTGCCACAGGCTTAGGATGACACAGCAGGACACATTTGATCAATTGCCAGTATTACACTAACACAGTCTAGGAGGCCAAAGCTGAAGGCTTACACCATGGTCATGGCTGCTCCTGACACATCTGTAGGTGTTAAACTGAGGAGACGGATGTGGTGAAAGCAACAGGATGGGACACAGTGTGGGTATGAGGAATATTGTGATACATCTGTGTGGATGTTCCTGGTGAGTTCTGAACAGGGTGGCCAACAGCAGATGTGTAAGCATATTGTAGCATAAACAGTGACACAGAAGAGCCATGTGTGGATCGAATGAGAGGGGCATCTCTGCCTCTCCCCATTAGAGGTATGTAATACCCTGGGTGCACTGCAGCACTTCTCCAGTGCCTCTGTAACAAGGCTTTAAACACAGCATGTAAAAGATACCATGCTGTCATGCAGCCAATACTGCCATGATCTCCCCAAGTCTGGGCTCCTGACCTTCGTGTAACAAATGCAGTAGGTGTACTACACAGTCAGTAGCATGAGCAAGTACACATAGGTAATTGGAATGACATTGCCATGAAAAATTCATGTGCCTTTAACAATAGGCTGACACACATTAGCTACATTCCCACATTACATCTGATGGACACTATCAGTCCATCATGGGGCAGAGTCACTAAAACTACCAGATGCAGCTGGGGACAACAAGTCATAGTCATCAGCATGAGTAATATCTGATACCCTTAAATCATCAGACTGGCCGGCCACACTCTCCTCCCAGTTGAAGGGTATACCATGAATCACAGGGCTGTTCTCTTCTGGGCCAGACAATGTTGAACCCTGTGCAGTACCCTTTGTGCCACTGGCCATACTACTAGAATAAGGCACATCAGGTCCTGCCTCAGGATCAGTGGATGGGCTTGTGCAGGAGACAGGAAGTGGACGTGCTGCAAATACAGAGAGATATGTGTCTTATAGATTTACTAATAGCAAATAAGGCAGGATATGACTCAATTAATTTGACAACTATCTGTCTACAATGACTAATTATGGAAGTATTGACTTAATTGGTCAGAGTGGTCATTGGTGTTAAAATGCCCTTGTAGAGCAGAGAAAATCCATATTAGTCAAAAGTCAAACACATGTGGAGTCCAATGTAAAACTACAGATACCTGATGACATACCTAACATGTTCTCCTCTGATTCCAGCTCTGTGATGGGTGTTGAAATGCTACTGTGGTGTAAAAACAGACATATACACAACGGACACATCATTAAGTTGCATGTTAACTGATACATAACAAACAAGAAAATCACATACCCAATGGCTGACGTTGTCTGGAAGGCAAGTTCCCTCGGCAGATGAACAAAACAACATTACACTTAAGTTCACAGTGACACGTAGGGATACTGCAGTATAGCAGCTACATACAGTATTTTACCATGTCTGTCAAAATGTTCATAGGTGTGTAATAGGCTAACGACCGCAAGGATCTTTTTAAGCTTAGCCATGCATTCCAAATCTCAAGTTCTGTTACCTTTGATAAGTGTAAGCAGGGGCTTGGGAGATGGACCATTTACAATAAGGGGGCTGGAAGATGAACCATTTACAGGCTTCCTGTGTCCATTAGATACACAGGTGCTAAACCAGGAATGAATTTCCTGTTCGCCATCCAATTTGTCCAGGTTATAACTGAACTGGGTTAGGGATGAACTCTGCTTCACGTGGATGGGGAGCCTGTTCCAGAGAAGGGATAGTCTCTGGGTTACATTCCTGTCTCTTCAGCAGGTCCTATTTATATCACAGGCAGGATGTAAGTCTTTAAAACGGGTAATGCTGTTGATGTTTGCTTTGTGGATATGCAGGCAGCTGTCTTCATCCTTTTGTTGAACCTATGTGTTAAAGTGGAACACAAGCAACAAAAGACTACATATCACTGTTAGCATCAAGCAGTGGCAGGACAAGGATACACATCAGCTTTAGTACAGAGACATGTACCCTATGTGTAGCCAACATGGCCAGATTGTGACGGCCTTGTACAAGTAAATAAAACATTACACCCATGGACATGGTAACACTTAAGGATATTGCAGTGCAGCAGCTATGTAGACTGTTTTACCAGGTCAGTCATCCCTGGATAAGGCTACCTATTATAATCATAATGTTGATCCTATAGGTTAAAGTGGAACACAAGCAACAACTGAGTACATATCACCGTTAATATCAGGCAGTGGCAGGACAAGGGTACACATCAGCCTGAGTATAGAGCCACATAGAAGGTATGTTTCCAAAGATGTTCAGATTGTGATGGACCTGTGCAAGCGAATAAAACAACATTACACTGATGGTCACAGTGACACTTACGGATATTGCAGTATATCAGCTATATAAAAACTGTCTTCCCTGGTCTGCCATCCTTAGATGAGGCTACCTGTCTTCATCATTGTGCTGAACCTGGAGGTTAAAGTTGAACACAAGCAACAATTGAGTACATACCACTGCCAACATCAAGCAATGGCAAGACAAGGATAAACATCAGCTTGAGTACTGAGACTGTACCTGATAAGTGTTGATGATGACCAGACTGTGATTTCCATATCCAAGTGAATAGACCGTTGGTACAAATGGTGCTTACAGTGTCACCTAAGCAGTCTACATTTGAAAGAATATGCAAGCAGTTTTACCAGGTCTTCCCTCAGCTGTGACATTCAGTACAACATGACATTACTGTGTTACTGTAACATGCAAAAAAACAGATGAGACGTGTGAATGAATGTCTATGAATGACAACTGCATTATGCTGTTGCGTTTGTGTATAATAGACATTCTAGAACACCAGCCTCAATACATCCCCAAGGAATGTGACAATCCTCTCAGGTGATATAGTGGAAGGCTACGAATATTGTTGTTTCATCCAGGGGAGATACAGGTGGCTCACCACTGGTGGCATTCCTCTTGCCTCGTATTGGTGGAGTCAGCTGGCTGCATGGAGGATCATGTCAGACAGCCGGAGATGAAAGGAGCAGTTATGCCCTCCAACATCACTGACCATGTTAGTAATGTCCCTCCACACTTGATTCCTCCAGAATGTATCACCTTTCTGTCTCAGCAAATTCCTGCTGTGTTGATGCAGGACCTCTAAAATTATTTTATTTTCCCTGTGGGGAAAATTATGTCTATTTCTCAAAGACATCTGTAAAAAGGTAAGTTGCACATATCAGGAGGTATATATGTAGTGTACCTATTGACAGGTCAGCATTTAAATCATACGTCAGTGTAAAACCTGTCATATACATTCTATTGATATGCAAAAGAGCAGATGATAAAGGTACTGCCATCATGTACAGATAATCATAGTAAGTATACCAGAAGTAACAACTGCTGTGTGTATGTCATGAAAAATAAAACTTACACTTACCACACACTCCCCATTCCACATCTTAGGATATGTCATACATGTACAGGTGGGCTTATGCTGGCAACTATGAGCTATTCACATAGCCACTACACCACTACTTTAGCAAAAATAACTCTGGATTATTCACAGCTGTAGTCATATGCACAGCCAATTATCCCTACTTTGTCAGCTACAACTATTGGTGATATCAAACAGATGTCAATGCAGTCATTAACAAAGAGCAGCACATGTACCCAAATGTGACTAACATATATAGCTACATGTGACAAACAGCACTTCAGAACATTAAAAGCATATGAATATAAACATCTTAGCTGTGATGGCTAAATGTGAAAAACAGCAAAGTAACAGGCTAATTTACCATTGTCCACCCAATCCCATTAAATGGCATAACAGCTTGCAATGTAGGATTCAGCATCAATGAATATCTATAACTCATACTTCATAGGTATGACTTGTGGGCACTCCCGTAAACTCTTATCTACAAACAATACTATAGACTTACACATGGAACTGTGTTCCCAGTGGATATGGACAGATTCCATTTATATCCAAAGTTCACCAGGGCTGACAAGATTGTATCCATACACCTGCATGTGGGGAAAACCTCCATGGCAATGAATGGCATGTATACATATACATGAGGGAAGGCCACTCCTACCCTTCATATAACTGACATATTCATGCTCAGATGATTTTACAGCGTAAACTACATGAAATATGAGTAACAAGGTACAAACAGGACATTACGAATAGCACAGAATCATACTAAACACAGTAGCTCACAATAGTAACACATGCAGCTGACCTCATGACAGCTTACCTTACGGTTAGTTTAAGCCAGGAAGGCATATGTGACAGTGAGGGTATGTCAGTACAATCTATTAAGCAGAATTTGCTCCCTACATAACTACTGAAATTCATAGGCATACAATGTTTTGGAACTGCATCCTCAAAAATCCACATAAGTTCTTGAATTTTGGCACATTAACCAAAACCCTTGCTTACGTGTGCAGTACTCATTAGTTGTCATTGAATGTGTACATAAGGAATATGTGCCGGATGCCTACCACCTTATGTGCGCAACTTTTAAAATGTGATAGTGATACATTTCGAGATCATTCCCTTACTACCTGCGAACCAAGAGGTACCTCAGTTAGCATTTTGTACAAAGCATTCTCTAACTTTTTATTCAATTCTATGAAGATGCCGACGGAGGGAAGACTGTGGTGTGTCCAAATGCCGAACTAAACATTTCAGGACACACTTCAGATAGTGGCAGTCTACATGGGGCATAAGCAGATGATGCAGGCATGTCAATGGAACTTCACTTATGTCTACATACAGAACTGGATTGTGAGGTAGCTCCAACAACACACATCAGGACTGGCATGCAGTTCTGCCACAGATACAATGACCTCCATCATAGGGACCAGGAGCAACTTCTTTACAGGATTGATAAGATTCAATGACAGTCCTGGATGTCCACAGCAAGTGCCAAATTCCACGACCTAGCATCATTACATACTGTTATCATATACTAAACAGATACTGTGGTACACTGATTTTATATTCCTAAGTTTACTGTACATATGAGTTACTATCAGAAAGTTAGTTGTAACAGAAAATGCAAAGGAGTAGTAAACCAGTAATGGCCATATGACGGCAAATTCCGAGGTTATTTGCAGATAAACAAGTCAAGAAATGAAGCTGTGTATGAATGTATATTCACACAATTTTTCATTAATGACTGTATGTGTTTGAGACATGAAATTAACAGTGGCATTTATTAAGAGTTTCTAGTACACACCAGAAAAATCTGTGTTGTCCATTAGCTACCTGGTTAAGCAATGTAGCATGATCTAGTAATGTTGACTGTCTCTGGGTTCAAAACTCACAAAATCATTGTTAACCAAATTGCTTATGCATTACTTCATATTTATTAACTTCACATAATATGATTATGTGGTATAGTTTGATGCTGCTCTATGAAAATGTCTATATGTGTTTTACTGTCAGAGTGCATTAACATCTATGCATATGCCACTGATGATGAGGCATTTGTTCATTATTCAAAATATTTTCAAGATTGTTCCATGTAATTTAGTTTATTGACAAGTACCTAGTTGTGATTCCATTGCAATACGTATGGAAAAACAAAATACGTAAGCTCATTCTTAAAATGTTTAATAATAACTGTTCACACAGACTACCTTCTGGCTGAATTAGGAATATGTGAGCAATGCAGGTGAACATGCATTAAAGATGAATGACTTATACCTCTTTTACATTACATGTGTAGATGCAATCCCTTGTATGTGGTACAGCTGAAAGGTTAGCAGTCTAGGTACTGTCAGTAATTGCAGTCTTCGTGTTTGTGGGTTCTTTTCTCACACCAGCGTTTTTTTCACACCAGCCTTTTTTTCTCTAGTGCCCAGCCTGGCTTCTACTTGACATTCGCACATTTGTTTTGTTAAACAGAACTTTCTGTAAGGTTATTTCTGTGTTGCAATACATGACTCATTTTGGCGGCAGATAACTACACATTTGTTATATGCATGACTTTGAGATTATTCCATGTAATGTAGTTTATTAAAGACCATGTTTTTATTCCAATGCAATACTGCGGTGGTGGGGCTGCAGTAGTGTTGTCGCCCCACAGTTAGACGTCGCCCGTTCGATTCTCAGAGCATCTTCTGTGTGGCAACATGCGTGAATGGGCGTTCCTTCGTTGAAGGTTGTGCATTTGGCCTGGCAAGCCAGCACGTAAAAATCTACTGCCAATCATTAGCGGACCGGAGTTCTGCTGTGGCGACCCCTAACCGGGAAAAGCCGAAAGACACAAACAAATGTATGGAGAAACAAACTGTGAAAGCTCACTTTTAAATGGTCAGTAATAACTGTTCACATACATTACCTTCTAGCTGAACTAGTAAAATATACACAATGCAGGTGAACATGCTTTAATTATAAGTGAGTTATGTAATTACACTTGTTTTACAGAAAATGTGCAGCGGCAATTCTTATGGTGGCACAGCTGAAGCATTTGCTTGGTAGATACCATCAGTAATTGCAGTCCAGTTTGTTGTGTGTTTGTAGGTTCTATTCCCAAATCAGTCCATTTTTTCCTGTAATGTTCACCTTGTCTTCTTTCAGACATGTAAGCATAGTTTGATAAACAGAACTTCTGTAAGGACATTTCTATGTTGTAACACATGATCCATTTAGGCTGTGGATGACTACCCAATTCATCTATGTCAGCAGGACCTTGAAAAATACTGACTGTGAAATGGTGAAGTAAGGCACTACCTGTCACACAAAGTTCAGCAAACACCATTTACTTTTATGCCGTATATGTATATTCTCACAACTCTCTCTGTTTCATATATATGTGTGAGTGTGTATATGTGCAAATACGTACATATATATATATATATATATATATATATATATATATATATATATATACACACACACACACACACACACACACATATATATATATATATATACATATATATATTAATATATAACTCTCTCTCTGTATCATATATATATATATATATATGTGTGTGTGTATATCTGTGCAAATACATACATATATATATATATATATATATACATAAATATATATATATATATATATATACACACATATACACGCACGTGTGTATATATATATATATATATATATATATATATATATATATATATATATATATATATATATATATACATATATCTGTATATAGCTATATCTATATCTATATATATATATATATATATATATATGTGTGTGTGTGTGTGTACATATGTTTCTATATATATGTATATGTATAAATATATATGTATATGTACATATGTGTATATATGTGAGTTTTATATATATATATATATATATATATATATATATATATATATATATATATATATATATTTTATATATATATATGGGTCTACTTTCATTCATCGAAAGTACGCCTCTTCGAATGTTAAGTAAGAGAACTTGCGTCACTGAAAGTGCAATTTAACGAAAACACACTTTCACAAACTCCAAAATAGTGAATTCCTTTTTGCAGTTCTGGGATGCTTTGGAAATAGAGGTGAGGTGTTTTTTTGTTGTGTTTTTACAGGTGTAACAGGAGTGTATTTAGGGAAGATGCGGCTTTTAGATATTGGTCGTGGTACAGTGAGGATAAGGAAATGAAAACTGTCAGTGTATGCATCGTTCATACATATTCATGTGGCTACTTACGTCACAGTACTAATACTTCTCATACATTGATGTGGGGTACATGATATTGTAAACTGAATCCCTTAATCACTCAGCATTAACCTTGTTTAACTGTACTACCCACTGTGCATTATTCATATGATACATTGGGCCTTTATTACACTGTATCCACCATGATCCCTGTGTAGAATATTCCAAGAATGGAAAGGGTCACCTGTTACAATACATTATGCTTTAACTGTGTATTCACAGATCAAACATGTTTGACTACGAACAAGTCTAAATGAGTATGGACCATTTGCTCTTACATCTACAGTAATGAAGGATTTTGAGCAGCTAATCAAGAATCATATATCTTCATATCTACCTGCAACACTGGAAACATTACAATTTGCTTATAGATCTAACCGCTGCACAGCTGATGCTATAGCTATAGCACTTCATGAATCTGTGGCCCATCTGCAGAACAATAACTGCTATGTCAGGTTGCTGTTCATCGATTTTAGTTCCGCCTTCAACACTGTCGTTCCCCAGAAACTAACAGTGAAGCTGATTCAGTGGCCATCAACACCCCCTATGTAATTGGGTACTGGACTTTCTCATAAACAGACCCCAAAAGGTATGTGTGGGAAATAACAGTTCAAACAGTATCACACTGAGCACGGGTGTCGCACAAGGCTGCGTCCTGAGTCTTCTGCTATTCACCTTGCTGACACATGACTGCATGCCCAAGCATGAATCCAACAAAATCATCAAGTTCGCGGATGATACCACTATTGTACATCTTGTCAGGAAGAGAGAGGAAACAGCCTACAGGGAAGAAGTGCAACATCTGATAGGCTGGTGCGACAGCAACAATCTGGTCTTAAATGTAAACAAGACCAAAGAATTAATAGTGGACTTCAGGAGGACACAGGAGGTACTTCAGCCTCTGGAGATTAAGGGGGTAGCAGTGGAAAGAGTCAAACGTACCAAGCTCATGGAGCTGCATACCTCTGATGACTTATGCTGGACGACTCACATTAACCACACAGTGAAGAAGGCACAACATCTGCACTTAGGCAAACCTAAGACCATCCTCAAAGCCTCCCATAGGGGGATCATCAAGAATATCCTCAGTAATAACATCATCGTATGGTACAGAAACTTCAAAGCATCTGACTGCAAGGCTCTCCAGAAGGTAGTGAAGGCAGCAGAAAAAATCATTGGTTCCTCGATCCAATCCATGGATGAGTTGCATGAGACTAGGTGTGTGGGAAGAGCTAGCAAGATAATAGATGACCCCACCCATCCTGCACATGGCATATTCTTCTGCCTCTCCTCAGGTAGACGATATTGCAGCTTGCACTACAAAACATCTAGACTGAGTTTCTTCCTTCTATCCATAAGGCTGCTGAACTCAAATGTCAAGCATGACAGTAGATAACAGGATCAATAGGCCACGGGCTGCGGTATACTGTCTATATTAACTATTTGGCAATTACTTAATAACTGGAACAGTTATCCCCAATATCTCTTCTATTACTATTAGTGCAATAGCCAGAGTGAGCCATCACTCCATATATGTGCAATATGATCAGAGTTTATCATACTTCTAATGTGGATATGCAATATTTTAAGCAAATCATAATGGGAATTCTTAGTCTGTGCAATACCTACTAGTATAATCTTAATGCCTTATTGTCTAAAGTGTGGCAAATTTATGCGTTGTCAAGTATCCTAATTATTACTGTATGTGAATCTCTCTTACTGTCCCTCTAATTATATATGTTATGTCTTGCACTGGCACCAAGCATTGGAATTTTGTTCAGCTGGCACTGCTAGGTACATCTAATCGACAAAAAAGCTTACTTTGACTAACAGTAATTTATCATCCTATAGCACTGAACAAGCAGCTAGTTAGGTAGGATTCCAGACTCTAGAGTAAGCATATGTGACTGCTGTAGGCTTGAATCTTGCTTCCCCTAGTTTGAAGTCAGTTATCTTACTTTGTGAGATACATATGTGCTTTCAGTTATAACTCCATATGCAAGAAAAAATGTTCCCCAGGCTTATACGAAACTGCTTAAATATGTAAAGTGTTTATTCTAACATAATGCAGCATGAATTGCTGTTTAAGCTCATAATGCAGAATCATTGCTGTTGTTTAATATTTCCACTCCTTATATTCACACAAAAGAGAGACCACAATAGACTGATGTGCACTAAGTGGATTCACAGATTTGAAAAGCACCTATGGGAGTGAGAGAGGTATGTGTAAATATTTCAGTCTTATTTGTACCCTGTATGACCACTGTCCTTTAATTGCCTTCTTTTTGAAAAGTTTATTCAGATGAATGAAAATGTGTACATAAACTTCCCATAACACAATGAAATGGCATATAACATAATTGTTAAATTTAGTGAGTACCACATTTACTGTACACATCTGTTTGTGTACCCTGCATTTGTAAATGTGCTGAAACATTTGTTAGTGAGTACAGTGAGGTAAGATTATGTTTGCACACTACCTAAATGGCAGCCATCTTTGTTGTAACTGTAAAGGCAGTTTAGCTGTAGTTTTTTTACGTGAAAATCATGTGTGTTTGTTTGACTGGTATTTGGTGTTGACAGCATATACTATAGCTTCTATTGTTTCTGCTGTCTTTTCAGTATATAGAGACAACTTATATATATGGTAGTGGTGCTCAGTTCACTTGGTGTGCACATTTTGCCTGTTCATGTACTGGATGGGTGTTTGCTGTCTCACAGTCTCAGTGCTGTTGGCAGTGTTGTAAAACTGTGAATTTGCTCTTCTTGTACATGTATGATAGTTAGAACACTTAGCATACCTGCATCTGTTTTTGCACATTACTGTCTCAAAAAACTCTCATCTGTGTGTTTTGTTAATGGAACTTTTCTAGTGATGTTGCATATGTCTTTGCAATTTGCTTAGTCTGAGTGATACTTACATGATTTGCAAACATGTATGCACAATAGCATCTGATAACAATTTGTATGGACATTTATCATCATATATCTATGCTTTGTAAGGACAATCCGTAAAGATGTGACTGATACATTCTGCTCATACTACACTGTCCATATTCTGTGAGATTATCTGTTACCTATACTGCAATTTTAAGCTAACTAGAATAAATATCCCAACAACATACTGGAATTTGTACATGTGGTGAATTGGATAACAGCACATATCTGTTTATGTATTTATTGACATTTGTTAACCAGGTTAGTCCAGCTGAGCCAGGGACCCATTTTCAGTGGACACCCGATGAGAAAAGCTCCTGAAAAATGATCAATTATTACAAAAGCTACAAAATAAAATCAACAGATAACATAGCAGAAATCAACAAAATAAGTATCAGCATAATATAGCATAGGTCAATTAACAAGTAACAGGTCTATGAATGTCATAAATGAAGTGAATTCTAAGAGTGTAAGTATTTAAAAGAAGAGCCATCCATACATAAAGAACAGACAGAAATTGTATAAAGAGCCATTTGCAATACAATAATGTTAATTTGTATGAATTTATATATATATATATATATATATATATATATATATATATATATATATACATATATATATGTGTGTGTGTGTGTGTATGTGTGCAATAGAAGTGAGAAGAAAGGGAAGAGAAAAAGGCTTATAAAACAAGTAAAAGTAGGTGGTGGGTTAATGGGGAAATAAAGTTGAGTTGAGTAAGAGGGGAGAATAGGTCAAGTGGGCGGTTGACATGGGCAGGACCGTGTCTTTTGTAGAAAGAGTTTTACTTTTTTTTTTTGAACAGGTACTTTTGAGGAATGCTTCTTATATTGAGAGGAAGTGAGTTCCAAGCATGGGCTTCAGAGGATCTGTAAAGGGACTTTCCAATATTTTTATTAGGTTTGTATATGTCAAGGAGGTGTTTGCTGGTAGTACGACGGTGACAATAGGGGTTATTGTAGGAGACTAGATTAGAGATGGAGGGACAGGAAGAGGAGTCGTTCAGGATAGTGTGTGTAATATGTAGTTGAGGAAGAAGTAGTTGTTTAGAGAATTCTGGCCATTGGAGTGCCTTAGGGGCGAGACAGTGGTGGGATTTGTATGGGAGATTGGAGGTAAATCTGGCTATTTTGTTATATGTTTGCTCTAGTTTGGTGATAAGTGATGTTTGAACATTAGTAAGTACAGGGGCAGTATAAAGAAGACAGGGTAGAAGAAGGGACTGAACTAGGTGGGGTTTGGAGGAAGGTGTCAGAAATTTTTGGTTACGATAGAGAAGACCAAGTTTCTGGTGGATATTTTTTATACAGTGTTGGCTATGAATATTGAATTTTAATTCATCATCAATAATTACTCCAAGCAGTTTGGTATAGGATCCGGGTTTAATAATGGTATTGTTTAGGGAGGTGATAGAAAAAGAGGGTTTGTGATGTGCAAGTATTTTAGAGAAGAAGAGAAGGAGTTTGTTTCTTTTTGGATTTAGTATTAGTTGGTTATCAGACAGCCAGGTTTCGACAGAGGAGAAGGTTTGTTGAGTGAGAGCTAGAAGTTCAGGGATACTGTGGGCAGATGTGATGAGAGTGGAGTCATTGGCATATTGTAGAAGTGTAGAGAGGTTAGTAGCAGAGTGAAGTTTATTAGTGAATATATTCAACAGGAGGGGGCCCAGAATAGATCCTTGGGGAATGCCAGTATTTACTGGAAGGATTGGAGAGAAGACAGTTTGCCAGCGGATGAATTGTTGCCTGCCAGAGAGGAAGCTAGAGAACCAGTTAATGAAGGAGGTAGAGAGATGAAGGATGGAGAGTTTACTTAGAAGCTTAGAGTGAGAGACAGTATCAAAGGCCTTAGAAAGATTGAGGAATAGACAGGAGATGTGCAAGTTATTGTCATGGGCTTCAGCTACTGTTTGGATGAAAGAGAGTAATGCAGTGGCTGTGCTATGGTGGGGTCTAAAGCCATGTTGGGTAGGAGTAAGGAGGTTGTCAAGAATGTGTTCGAGCAATTGAGTATGGATGCACTTTTCCAAGATTTTGGATAGGGGGGACAGGATTGCAATGGGTCTAAAGTTAGAAAGATCAGTAGAGTTTCCACCTTTATGGAGAGGGATTGTATAAAAGAATTTCCATATGTCTTGGACACGGGCTTTGGAA
>NC_056746.1:775516539-775524039 GCF_019279795.1 Protopterus annectens | reverse complement strand
TTACAGTTTCCTCTGGAGATTTTAGGTTACACGCTGATGGGGTGGGAGTGGTGGATTGCCCGGGGTGGAGCAGATTGTTTACTCCTGCCAAAACCTTTGGGTTTTTTCTGATGTTTTTGTTTAAGGTGTTGATAGAAGTAATTTCTGTCTAACAATATGGCTTTCTTAGTGTCATTCCTTAGCATGGTCAAGTGGGTCTTTTGAGGTACGCCATTTGTCCCATGCTTTATTTCTTGCTATGATTTTGGTTTTGATTATTTGGAGAGCCGGGAAGGAAGTAGTTTTAGTTTTGGCTCTAAGGGTGCGGACAGGAGCATGAGAATCTAAAATGGTAATGAATTTACAATTAAAATAGGCTACAGCATCATCTAGTGGAAGATCTTTTAGGATGGCCAAATTGCATACTTTGAGTTTGTTCTGAAAATCAGTGGTGTTGAAGTTGTTATTTATATATATATATATATATATATATATATATATATATATATATATATATGTTGCACTGGATCTGAAGTGTTTGTGTGTTTTAGCTGCTTTTCTGTATATATAGACTTCTCTGTATATGTAGACTAGCTACTTATTCTGGTGTGTTACTGCCTCTTAAATCGTTTTTCAGTTGTGCACTTGCCTTACTTCATTTAAAAAGTTTTAAATTGCTAATTTTGTAGAGTTTTAATTGCATTTACTGTTTAGGACTACACACTCAAGAGTGTTAGCCTTTTCTGTGTTTATTTACTGTATTATTGCAGTGTTTAGCCTGTTTCCCACCTTTTCTAGCCAGTCCATATCCCAGGCTTTGCTTGTCTCAGGATTTTATTTTCTGTGCTCAGAGCCTTCCAGACCCTGCTGTGGTAGTGGGAAGTCCTACTACTTACCAGTGGGACTGGTGAGCATTGTACTGCCTATCTAACACTAGAGGAGTGGTGTCCAGCTCTGAAATTGTAATTTTATTAGCTTTTTTTGGGCTGATTTGTATCCCTTTCAACTTTCTGGCTTAAAAACGTGTGTGTTTGCACATTTTTCACATTGTGCAGCACTGCGAGGCTACAGATAAATTATTCCAGGTGCCAGAAAGTCTGTTCTTCAAATTTTCCCTTAGAACTAGCTGGTTTCTCAGTAGTAGCAATAAAATCTGAACCCCTGTGACTAGCACTTGCTCAAGAACCTGCTGGAAAGCACTAGTAAGCCTGAAACTGATTCAAGCACTCAGCTCTCCTTGTCAATAAGGAGAAATTAATTATTAGCACTAAACAGCCTATAATTGCAAAGTACCTTGCAAAGGTAAGGGAAAACAGCTCTTAAACTTTACAAGAAAGCACTAGGAAGTCTGAAACTGATTCAAGCAACTCAGCTCTCCTTGTCAATAAGGAGAAATTAATCACAGGCACTAAACAGCCTATAACTGCAGAGTACCTTGCAAAGGTAAGAGAAAACAGCTCCTAAACTTTACAAAAAAGCACATAAACAGGCATGTCCAAAGGTCAGCTTCCGGTGATTTCTCCTGCCCACCTGGTGAATCTGAGCATACTGGGGCAGTGCGGCAACTGACTCATGTACATAGACAATCCTCTCCTCCTACCACCCAACACTACAACCTGCGAGAGATGCACTTACATAGCCACACTGGAAGCTAAGCTCTCTCTGGCCAAGATTGTGCTAGACAGTTAAGAGGAGAAGGTTAACACCTGCATTACACCTCAAGCAACTCATAGCCCTTCAAAACCCACACCATCAACACCCACACATAGCAACACTAAACTCACATATGCGGAGGCCCTTAACATTAACCTGCCCAAGCAACAAGGACCTCAGAAGCCGAAACGCAAACAAACACCAGTCACAACCAAAGTGACACATAGCTCACAACACCAGTGCGCCACCCAACAACAGCCCCTAAGGCAAGACAAAGTACCCAACACTTTAGTCATAGGTGACTCTATAGTCAGGCACACTGATATCCCACTCACCAGGCTGAACAAGGAGAAAATTACAGTCAGTTGCCTGTCAGGTGCCAGGATCCACCACATAACGCATGCACTCAAGTCACTCCACAACAAGTACAAATACGACTCTGTCATTGTCCATGCTGGAGTGAATGACTTGAGACGTACCTCCCTGGACTACATGAAGAAAGACATGGAAGAGCTCTTAGATCATGTGACCCAGGCAGGTATGACCCTAGCCCTGAGTAGCATCCTGCCTTCGCCCAGAATGATACCACAGTATAAGGACAAAATGATTGACTTCAACAATTGGATAAGCTTCTGGTGTCATTCAAAGGGGATCCAGTATTTGTCTGCCTGGGAAGATATGATCGACAAACCACGATGCTTTGCCAGAGATGGTCTGCATCTGTCACCCCTGGAATTCAGGTTACTGGCTAAAGTTTTTGCCACCCCCATAGTGCCTTTTTTTAGGAAAGGTTCAAAGGATAAAACCACCACCGTAACAGATACAAGCATGCAAAATCTGAAGGTAATGCTACTCAATACTAGAAGTCTAAACCTCAACATGCACTCTCTCGAGGCACTCCAAAAAATGGAGAACATTGATATCTGTGCAGTAACTGAGACCTGGTTCAAGGCTCCACAGAGCACCCCTGCAATACCAGGCTACAATTCTTACCACACTTTTCGGCCACAAAACCAAGACCGAAACACTAAAGGTGGAAGGGTGTCCATATTCACCAAGGATATTCACATTAGTTGCCCAACACAATGCATCTGAAATTCGCCAGGTGAAACTAACACTAGGTAAGACTGCAATCCAAATTGTAGCTTGCTACAGATCCCCCACTATGCCCCAAGATTCTCACTACACCTTTCTAAACATACTGGAAAATATTAAGATACAACCAAACACCCTAATACTGGGTGATTTCAACTACCCTATAAAGAAACAAACTCCAACCGCAGTTCTAAATCTTCTATATTTCAAAAACAGGAATATCCAAGAACACGAATAGAATAAGAAAAACTCACTTTATTAAAACAAAGCTTTTGGGAATGTCCCTTCCTCAGTGTTGATCAAATAACATTTAAATTTAAGCACACACACACACACACACACACATATATATATATATATATATATATATATATATATATATATATATATATATATATACTCAATACATCAAAACCACTTGACACAGCCATCCTATAAAAACATAATTTGAAGCAAATTAATTAATATTTTAAATTATATACCTCCTTTAAAATATTCATACATATAGAAGCAAGTACATCTTATGCAGGTATACAGGATTTGCATTATATATATCTAAATGTGTATTCAGACAACCAATGGTACTGTTTCTGTTTAAATTCTAGGATTGGTTTAAAAATAATCATATTGTTTAAACCCGATTTTTTATCCGCATGCAACCTTATAATCCATTTGTATTCAGAGATGTCTAGTTTATTAATTATATCATCTAACCTTAGGCTTCTATTTATTACTTCTAATGCTGTGCTAAAGCATTAGAAGGGATGTTTCTTCTCATCTCTGATTTATGCTCAATAATTCGTTCTTTTAATGTCCTTGAACATTTACCAACATAAAAGCTTGAACATTGTGTGCGGGTAAGCCAGATAGACAACCATTGCACTTCTACAATTTGCCTGACAGTTTATTTCATATCTAATATTGTTTATGGGTTGTTCAAAAAAAAATTTTTTACACAAATATCAGTGCAACAACTACAAGCGTGACAGGGTAATGTACCGACATTGTATGTTGCCACTTGCAATGAATTCATTTCAAAATCTTTATAACACAACCTTTTCTTTAAGTTATACATGTTCCTATATGCAAACCTTGGCGTATGTCCTAGTAATTTACTTAGCTCAGGTTGAGCCATCAAAATGCGCCAATTCCTTCTAATTATTAATTCCAACATACTTACTCATATTGTTATATGTACCTCAAAGTAGCTTGTGAGTCACTGTTCTCTCTTTGCAAGGTTATAGGATCATTAAAAAAAGGGCGTGCATAGGTACTTCTATTTCTCAAAACATTATCTCTTATTTCCTTTACATATCTCATATTATACCCTCTATTGTGGAATTCATCACAGAGTACATTTAGAAGTGGTAAATAGAAGCCTAAGGTTAGGTGATATAATTAATAAACTAGACATCTCTGAATACAAATGGATTATAAGGCTGCATGCGGATAAAAAAAACGGATTTAAACAATATGATTACTGTTAAACCAATGCTCAAATTTAAACAGAAACAGTACCATTGACTGTCTGAATACACATTTAGATATATATGTTTTATAATGCAAGTCCTGTATACCTGTATAAGATGTACTTGCTTCTATATGTATGAATATTTTAATGGAGGTATATAATTTTAAATGTTAATTAATTTGCTTCAAATTATGTTTTTATAGGATGGCTGTGTCAGGTGGTTTTGATGTATTGAGTATATATATATATATATATATATATATATATATATATATATATATATATATATATATATATATATAAATATGTGTGTGTGTGTGCTTAAATTTAAATGTTATTTGATCAACACTGAGGAAGGGACATTCCCGAAAGCTTTGTTTTAATAAAGAGAGTTTATCTTATTCTATTCATTTTCTTGGTGATTTCAACTACCCTGCCATTAACTGGGAAAACTACTCGGGTACCAACTCCTTTTCCCAACGGTTCTTGGAATTCATAAATTCCAACGCCCTGGATCAACTAATCCATTTTCCCACCAGGGGAGCCAATATCCTAGACCTGGTCATTACCAACATGGGAGATGGATGCTCCACACCAGTGGTCACTCCCTCATTGGTCAGGTCTGACCATAAGCAAATCACCTTTGACATCCACATCCCACCCCCACCCCCCAGTAAGGAAACCTCCTTAAAAAAACTTCTCCAAAGCCAACTTCATGCTACTGAAGTCAGAAGTGACAAACTTCACAACACCCATGCAGACGGGATCTGGAAGTTCGATTGCAGAATTCTACACTAAGGCATGGTACGAGCACACCCACTCGTGCATGAATCATGCCATCCCAAATAGAACCAAGATGCTCTTCTCCAAAAAAAAGGAAGCCAATCTGGTGGTCCCCTGCTATAAACAAACTATACAACAGAAGGAAGAAACTGTTGCAGAAAAGAGGAAAATCCCAGGATGCAAAAAACTCCCTCACCAGCCTCAGTAAGAAGCTGAGATCCCTCATAAAATCCTCAAAAGCTAGTTACGAAAACAAAATTGCCAAAGATTTCAAAGACAACCACAAGGCATTTTATAGTTATGTCAAGAATCTAAATGGCAATGCTCAGATCTGCTCTGAGCTACAACAGAATGGCATTAAATATACTGATCCCAAGGATATTGCCAATATCCTGGCACATCGATTTAGTGCCCACTTCACCCCCTTGTCACCCTCTAAAGGGCACATTTCAATACCAAAAGTTTGCCAAATTCTGATAATCACGGCCACACAGGTAGAAACCGCACTCTCCAAAGCTAAGAATACAGCATCCATGGGACCAGATGACATCCCAGGCTGTGTACTACATGAACTACAAAATTAACTGGCACCTCACCTAAGTGTCATGTTTAATCATAGCCTCACCTCAGGCTTCGTGTCCACTGAGTGGCGCACAGCTACAGTTATCCCGTTCCACAAGGGAGGATCTGCCTTAGATCCCGGGAACTACTGTCCCATCAGTCTGACAAGCCTGATCTGCAAGGGCATGGAACTCATTATCATGGAACTTATAAACAAAGACATTGGCAACCTTCAAACACTGGACCACACCCAGTTTGGGTTTGTGAAGGGCCGATCTTGTCTCCTGAATCTGAATGACTTCTTCGAATCAGTCTCCAGAGCTGTGGACGAGGGTAAGGTGGTCCACACAGCCTATCCGGACCTTGCCAAGGCCTTCGACACCATCCCCCACTCTGGAATCATAGATAAACTTACTAAGCTGGGCATAAATCCCTACGTCACTCGATGGGTTGCCAACTGGCTTACTGACAGAAACCACACTGTAAAAGTAGCCAACTCCAAATCCAGCTCCAGACAAGTGACAAGTGGCGTACCTCAGGGTTCAGTCCTGGGACCACTCTTGTTTGGCATCTACTTCTCTGAAGTACAGGCCAACACTAAGGGACTCTGGCTAACAAAGTTTGCAGATGACTGCAAAGTGGGAGCCATTACTGAATCCCCAAATGATGTGGATATTCTACAAAAAGGCCTTACAGAAACAGATGCCTGGTGCCAGAGCCATGGGCTTAAACTTAATGCCAAGAAATGTATAGTTACCTCCTTTGGAAAAAAAACATGTATCCATGAATTACCACATAGGTGGCAGGACGCTAAACATCGAAAGTGTGATAACAGACTTAGGGACACAGGTGGACAGTAGTCTCACTGTCGATAATCACATCACCACAACAGTCAGGAAATCCTTCTATGTGGCACACCTCATCACTAAGGGCTTTTCATCCAGAAAAAAGGAGGTCATTGTCCCACTGCACTCATCCCTCATTAGAGCCATTATAGAGTGCAATGCCCCATTTGGTATGTACCTCACAAGACATCTGCAACAGCTGGAAAGGCCACAGAAATGCCTCACTAAAAGAATCACAAGCCTAAAGCAGATGCCATATGCTGACCATCTAAAAAAACTCCAGCTATACTCTGAGGCATATCGTCTACTCAGAGGCGATCTCTGCTTAACATACAAGGCCATGTCAAACCCTGAGCTGTTGGACATGCTCCACTTAAAGAAATCCCAATCCCTCAGAGCCACACGCTCCGGGGATCTAAACCTTGTCATCACAATGAACAAAACATGCTGGAGAGATAGGTTCTATCTATGTATATATGTCTAATATACGTATTCATTTAACTGATTAACAATTAAGCGAATAGTAAACAACAACATATGTTAAATATCGTCAACTTTTTGCATTCATCTTTCACCAGTGAACAAAAAACATTGCGAACACGGTAGCGTACAGCCGAGGACTGATAGGAAAAACATACCAAACTATTAAATCAAGAAAAGGAAATGACTTGCTTGTAGTTGATGGACATATCTATTACCAAGAAAGGTGTAGCAAAACCAGAAAGTACTGGTGATGCAAGCACAAAATAACTGAACAACGTAAGGGTAGAGCAATTACAAGCAGTAGTACCTGTGGAGAAGAGTTGATAAAGACGGTACAACATAAAAATTCCGGAGATCCCTTTGAAATTGAGAGGTACACTGTGTGTTATAACCTTAAGCAACGTGCATCAGTTACAAATGATTCTGCCTGCCTAACAGTGGATGATGTGTTAGCATCCACATCACTTGAATTGGCACCAGCAATGCCAACTAGCACAGCAATGCAACAGCAAGTAAGAAGAACCCATGCAAAACTTAGAGGCAAGCAAGTAAAGCAAGCTCTCTCGTTGTTGGATATCAGCTTGCACGATTTTCCACTGAAAAGTGGTATATTTCTACAAAAAACATTAT
>NC_056746.1:775390704-775403204 GCF_019279795.1 Protopterus annectens | reverse complement strand
TGGGTCAGGCAATGTGCCACTTTGGCTGTAAATGTAGATTCGTTCAAGTAAACTGGCAGCAAATCCATCAAGTTCGGTTAACAATGGCTTAATTCTGGAATACCTTAAAAAAGGAAATATAGTTTAATTAGTAGCAGTTTAACAGTTTGCAAAAATGTGTTCAACAACTTACTGAATGACACTTTAAAGTGGTCAAGCATTTTTACTGCAGTTAGCATGTATGGCAGTGTTTATTTACTGTTACGTTTGGTACAGACACTCATGCACTTAGCAACATTCACTCTGAGTACTATTTAGCAGAAAACACTGGATCTGATACAGAGGTTATCTAACAGAAATAAAACAGTATACAAAATGCCTGGGCTGTACTCTGAGAAGCAAGAAATAAAATTACATATAAATGACATTCAAAACTAAAGCTACTGTCATAAAATGATGAAATATATTTCAATATTAGAAGCTCTTCGACAAAAGCCTTCTTTCCATGTTAATATTACAATGCACTAAAAGGCAGGGTGCATTTTAAATGGGTATTGAAAAGTCTGATTAAAATATATACAACTGGTTTATTCTTTAAATGTTTTACATATAAATTCCATGCGTAACCTGAAAAAAAAACGCCAAAACAATATTCATATATTGCAAATCAAGAATAAAAATCCACTTTATTTCATTACAGCACAATCATGCCTAGTACTTGCCTTCTTCAGCATTACAATTGTCGTGTAAGACCTCCATTTAAATAGTAAAAGAAAAAAAGAAAACAACATGCTTCAAGTTAATCCAATAAACATTTAAAGGCATATCACTGTTAATACCCATTAATAACAAGGTATCACTGTATTGTACAACTGCTCCACATTTTTCTTACCTATGCCTATACAATATATTTCCCATCCACATGTTATAAAACATACAGTTCTCTGTGTACTACAAGGGAAAATGTTTGGCAAACATTGCATCTTCCATACTTGAATGTAACTTCAGGTAAAAGGTAACAGAAACACTAGTTGCCTTTTTTACTTATTTATTTATTTAATTTTGGAGCAAATTACTTTTGACTAAAAGATCACCAAGGCTTTATCCATTATAAAAGAAACCTCTAAATCCATTAGCAGCAATATTTTTCAAAATGCTATCTGTCAACAAAATGTAATTCTCTCTAAGGCATACACATAAAAACAGACATATACATACATTCAGCTGCATTTATGCCCCTACAGACATGCACACAGAGTTTGCATACATCTAGATAGCATTAGCTGGTACCCTGGATATATAGCTATGACTTCTTGCAGTAAATTCTAGTACATAGTACTAGAATTTTGTCTAGTAAATTCTGTCTAGTACATAACTTTTGAAGTGTTGTTGCTTCTCTTAGGGTATAAAATCTATAACACTCCTATTTAACAATACATGATAACATAGCCGGCCTTAGGCATAGGCCAACTAGGCGGCTGCCTAGGGCGCTGCTCTAGCAGGGGCGCTTTTCTAGTATTTATTTGGTGTAGGTAGACCAGGATGGGGGCACCAGGTGGTGGTGGTGGTGGGGGTACCCTGGAGCCATTTTGCCTAGGGCACTAGTTGACCTAAGGCCACTCCTGCATCATAATGAATCAGTTGTTCTGATAATTGACAAGTAGAAAACACTGTGAGGAGGGATTCAGAGAGAATCTCACCACCCATGTTAATTGTAGGTTAGTGAATTAGCAAAACAGCACTGTTGATTCAGAGACAAAGTAAAGACACATAGAGGAACACCTCATTAGCACCTAATTAATGTGTAAATGAAAAGAAAATTGTCAGATTTTTCTCTACCAGCCAGTGCATTGCAGTAGTATAGGCACTCCCCCATACACACACAAAATCCCATGCATACTCTCCCAGACACTCCCACAGACATGAATGTGTCTACAAACAAGCATCTACTGACATGTGTCACACTCATGGCACAGCTTAGTCACATGCATGTCCACAAAACACAAACACACACACACACCGCTTCCATATACTTACCTCCTGTAGTGTGGCCACATAGACACACGCAGACTCACACACTCACACACACACACACGTGCGCACACTTCACACACACTCACTCACTCACACTTACACACACTCCCCTCACACTCTCTCACACACACGCACACACACACACTCGCACAAACACACATACATTCGCACAAGCGAACACACACACACAACACACACATGCACACATACATGCACGCACACACACACACACACACACACACACACACACACACACACACACACACACACCGCTTCCATATACTTACCTCCTGTAGTGTGGCCACATAGACACACGCACACTCACACACTCACACACACGCGCGCGCACACTTGCACACACACACTCACTCACTCACACTTACACACACTCCCCTCACACTCTCTCACATTCTCACACTCTCACACACGCGCACACGCACACACTCGCACACACACTCGCACAAACACACGCTCGCACAAATACACATACATTCGCACACGCGAACACACGCACACAACACACACATGCACACGCACACATACATGCGCGCGCGCGCACACACACACACACACACACACACACACACACACACACACACACACACACACACACACACACAGGCACACACATGCACACACATTCAGCTGCATTTATGCCACTAGAGACATACACACAGCAGTATGCACATAACTAGTTAGCATTAGCTGTTCCTCTGAAGTGCTGCATTTATTTGGGACTTCCCCAACAGGACTGCTCTCCATGCTACAGCCACTGCCACGAGAAAACAATGGCATGAGAGCAATATCTGAACATGTCAGACTTACAGTGATGCAGAAAACTTCCGAGTTTTAAGTTTTGTGCATCATAGTGTACCTTTCTGAATAGGTTCATAGGTTCATAGGTTGGTACTAGGCTATCAGCCCTAGGGCCTATACAAGCCTAGCCATAACAATTCCCTGGCTATTTTTTCCCACACTATTTACTTCCCTGGACCCCTGTCTAGCAGGGCGACTGACGTGTTCCCCGGGGTGAATTTCCTTTCTCCCATCCAATCATCAAGGTTCCTTTTGAAGAGGGCCAAAGAGGCACTCCGCTTGACATGTATGGGCAATCTATTCCAGAGTCTGGGGAGTCTCTGGGTCAGGAACCTATCCCTCCAGCATGTTTTGTTTATTGTGATGACAAGGTTTAGATCCCTGGAGCGTGTGGCTCTGAGGGATTGGGATTTCTTTAAGTGTAGCATGTCCAACAGCTCTGGGTTTGACATGGCCTTGTATGTTAAGCAGAAATCACCTCTGAGTAGACGATATGCGACAGAGTATAGCTGGAATTTTTTTAAGGTGGTCAGCGTAGGGCATCTGCTTTAAGCCTGTGATTCTTTTAGTGAGGTACTTCTGCGACCTTTCCAGTTGTTGCAGATGAAAAAGCGTACACCAAAATACCGAACAAAAAAACTTTTAAAAGGCGAAAAGAAAACAATAGGAGCCGGCAACTCAACTAAAACTGTTTAATTGTAAGCGCTTTCAGCAAGGTGCTTACCTCGCCTTCATCAGACAAACACAGAATCAATTAGACCATCTTAAATAGAGAAAAACAATTGTCCTAATTAATTAACTTACACTTAATTAGTTGTTGCAGATGTCTTGAGAGGTACATACCAAACGGGGCGTTGTATTCTATAATGAGTCTAATGAGGAATGAGTACAGTGGGACAATTACCTCCTTTTTTCTGAATGAAAAGCCCTTAGTGATAAGGTGTGCCACATAGAAGGATTTCCTGACTGTTGTGGCAATGTGGTTATCGAAGGTGAGACCACTGTCCACCTGTGTCCCTAAGTCTCTTATCACACTTTCAGTGTTTAGTGTACTGCCACCTATGTGGTAATTCATGGGTACATGTTTTTTCCCAAAGGGGAAAACTATACATTTCTTGGCATTGAGCTTGAGCCCATGGCTCTGGCACCAAGCATCTGTTTCTGTAAGGCCCTTTTGTAGAGTATCCACATCATTTGGGGAGTCAATAATGGCTCCCAGTTTGCAGTCATCTGCGAACTTTGTTATCCAGAGTCCCTTAGTGTTGGCCTGTACTTTAGAGAAGTAGATGCCAAACAAGAGCAGTCCCAGGGCTGAACTCTGAGCTACTCCACTTGTCACTTGTCTGGAGCTGGATTTGGAGTCGGCTACTTTTACAGTGTGGGTTCTATCAGTAAGCCAGTTAGCAATCCATTGGGTGACGTAGGGATTCCCCGGGTTTGTCTTAGCAGACACGCTTTAATAACCTCTGCTTAATTCATCCAGTAATAACTTCAAAATTTTTTAATATGCTGCAGAAGCCGAGTACTTTCTGCTCTTTAGCTCACTCCCAAAGCAAGACAAAGAATGGGTTTTGGTGAACAAGGTTTCTTGGGATTTGTGTACACAAATGCCTCATTCATCTGCCAAAATAACAACAAAAAGAAGCAGAAAGTGAATTCTCAATAGGGTGTGAAGGCTTTAGTGAACTGGTTGGCCAGAGCCAATAGATCAGAAGTGGGTATGGATTCGAAGAACAGCATTGCAGAATATGTATTGAGGATATGGGCAAACATCCTTCAAGAAATACATAAAGTGAACAACATGCTAGGCGATTTTATCCTGTCATCAAATAATAATCTGCTTAAGACAGGGTGAACGTTAACAGGACAGTTCAACACCATTGCATGATTGGAAGCAGAGAATACCCGCTTAAGGTTAAGAGTGTAGGTGTAAAAGTGGAATAGTCACTTAAAATGCAAACAGACCTGAAAGATCAAGAAAGAAGAACCTGCATATTGAAGGAGTTCCCTAAATGATGGAGGGCATGTATTATTAAAAATGTGTTCAGTAATATCTGACATGATGATTTGGGTATCCAGAAAGTGAACTAAGGACCAAACTATTTCTTGAGTATATGCCCTAGAAGGAAGTAAGGAATGAAGATGTTTGTTGAGTATATGTCCTTGAAGTATCTGTGGTATCATGGCTTTGTAAATTAAACTAGTTAGGTTAATGTATTTGTAAGTCGATTCTGGTGTAAATAGACCTTCTTTCTGAAAGGGATTCAATGAGCACTGAGGAACCAAGTGTTCCAGTGTTGGGTTTTACAGCATAGGGTTATATGGATACTGATTCCTAGGCAGCTACACATAGAAAAAGGGCATAATTTCTGCAATTCATAAAGGAATGCAGACTTCAAAGACTGAGTTAGGCTCCTGTATCTTATAATATTCGATATATATATATATATATTTATAGGCAGATCAAAAGCATTCCTTGATTCAGTAGAGACACTGAATATGTGAAGATTTATGGTGATGAAGGTAGTGATGACTGGACCAGGACTACAGCAGAGGGCAGTGCCTTCCAAGTAGAAATTTGAATGAATAAAGGACTAACGGGAGCAACCTCATCTTTATCAGCATGGATCTAACAGCAAAGGAAAAATGAAATTTTCTGACTGAAGAAAGACAATTAGTGGCCAAGAAGTGAAATAGGGGTTATATAAACTAAAACCTGTTTGTGCTCTTAATGACACCAGTGGAATAGTTGACTTAGCAACAGCTGTAAAGCGGTTTTGTGGCCTTTAATGTCTGGAGTTTTGTTTCAGAAATGTTTTTTTCCTACAACTGTTAGTGAAATTTGTTATGGGAGGAAGAGAAAACAGCACTTCTAAATGCAGTTGTATTACACCTATGGCATATAATAGCTTGCGTTTCTGTAAGTTTAACAATGAGTTTTCATTGGGACAGTGGGTCACGTGGTAGTCCTGGCCAATGAGGTGCACATTAAATGATTGGGAAAAAGTTACTTATTTTTCAGGATGTTTGTGCAGCTCCTAGAAATATGACAGAATGGTCAGAGGTACACATGGGTACCAGGGAGTTGAAATTTGAGTTGGAAATTTGGAGTTGAATCAACAATTGGCATATTAATGACTGTAGCCCTGCAGCTAATTTATGGGTTTGAGTGGCTGTGATAACTCTTGTTTTCACAGGTTGCAGTAGAAATATATGTAGAAGGGTGACTAAATTTGGATTGCAGTGATGGCATTGGTAAAGAGGAATAACAGTTGCAACTGTTTTGGAAGCAGATTACACAGAAGATTCTGGTTACCATGGACATGTACACATGCCGTTAAACATTAATAAAAGGATTACAGTCCTGAGCTAGACATGTACAAAACTTGTAAATACTACAACCCATGGACACCTCATCTTAGCTTGACCCTGTTGTACTCTAGAGAAAACAATGAAGAAGCTAAAGATAAAGACTACAGGTATTAAACACTTCCTGCTGGTGATGCTAAGATGAGCATAATATTTTGAAATGTCCTGTAACCTGAGCAGCCTGTGACAGTAATTAATTCTCAGCTATACTTATAATGATGTCTGCCGATAACATGATTCACTCCTACACTATGGAAGTGATTACACATCTTTGTAAATATGTGTATGTTGTTATTCACACAGTTATACATTTAGTGATAAAGAGAGATTCAGTCTAATGTCCACAATGGTAAACAAATGTTGCAGCTGCAGTAACTTGACTAGCGACTGGGGAAGTGCATTACCAAGTAATAGCTGGAATGAAGAGTTACTCTGATGTGTAAAAGAATGGAGCAGATGTACAAAGTAAACACACGAGAATAAATGTTTCAAGAAGTGTGGGAGGTAATTAAGAGACATTTAAAGGAAGGATTAAAAAAAAACTACTTGGAATGTGAATGATATTACCAATTCAGTGTCACCTGTTAATATTGGTAAGGAAGCACAGACTGGATTTAATAGCATTACAAGGAACACATTTGCCACAAAGCGAACATACAAACTTGAAGGGAGAAACTATTAAGAAGTATAATTTTATGAGGAGTAAACCAAAATCACAAGGCAAATTGAGGAGCAGTCTGCTAAATTAGGGACAGTTGAGGTGTAAGGAAGAACAACACAGTCTAGGTGAAGTGTGAGGGCTGGTTAAAAAAAAAAGTAAGCAAAACTCCAGAAGTAGGAAATGGAGGAGGGACGTGCACAAACACATACGCATGGTGTATGATTTTTGAGCATCTGTTTTCAAATCCCAAATTCCCAAAATCTCAAAGTACACAATCCCGAGACCAGAATGTCAAAAATTGGCTTTAACGAAAATTGAAAATCTGGAGTGTCAGAATGCCGAAATGCTGTTGATAGTTAAATGGAATACTAGTTATTTATGTGCTCTCCCTTTAAGGTTTTTAGTTTGTGTAGGGAAACAGCATGGCGGGCATGAACTTTGGAACAGTGAGCCGTTGGTAAAGTATGTAAGTATATGGAATTTGTAAAAGAAAAGCTAGTTGTCGTTATTGTAGGGTAGATTTAGTGCATGTTATCTGGTGTATTAGTGAATAGATTTTTCTGTTGTGTCTACATACAGGGAAGAAAAGTTACAGGTAGTGTTTTTTATGTATCTGTGTTGGTTGTTAAAGTTTTGCTGACATCTAATGTTTCTGTTAGGTTGGAGATTTTGTTGTGTTAGTAAGTTAATATAAGGCATTATTATGTTGTTAGAGATATATGTTTAAGCTGTTATTTAGCTGTTTGGTAATGTAGTTAGAGTTTTAAATTGTGCAGTATAGTGCTTGAGCTTTGTAGTGTTGGAAGTACAATTGCCATACAGTGTAGAACAGCATATTTACGATTTTCTTCACTGTAATATGATCTCGGAGTTGATATATTTAAATAGCATGGGGTTTATGAGGTACAGGGGATCTTGCCCCTCTGCTTAACTTCAGGAATGTGAAGTGTATTGATTTACTTTGTTATTGTGTTTTTTGTCAGGGAAGGGTTGGGTCATTACTTCTGCTTCTTAATTTTCAATATTTTGAACGCTGAGATTTTGCATTTTCAGTCAGTTGAACTCTCAGTATTGTCTCGGGATTGTGTAGTTCTAGATTTTGGGTATTCTGGATTTGAAAGTAGATCCGATTTTTGAAACATGCTGCACACCTCTACCCGGTGAAATCAATTTTCATGTTAATTTGTTGTCAAACGACTGAACAAAGAGACCTATAAGAGTAATAAGATACCATACTGGAAAAGGGGTGGGGGGATCAAAGATTAGGAACTTTAAACAATACTGGGGTGGAAAAAGAGATGGCTGAAGCAGTGTGCTTAGTATAAAGGGTAATGTTAATGTAAAGTACTTTGTTACAGTCAGTTTAGAATTCTTGTTACAGTCAGTTTAGAATTCTTGAATCAATAAGAAAATTGATTTACAACTGTTTAACTTCTTGTTGTTTTTGGTTGTGCAATGTTATGCTGAAGTTATCAGCTAAAGCTTGTTGTTTTGAACAAATACAGTTAAAAATAAAGTAAAAAGAAGAAACAGGACGGGTAGGACAATATTAATAATGTTATGTTTAATAAATGCATATGATTGGTGAGCACATAGAAAAATACTTTGATCACTTTAGCTTCTTCTGAAATACTGAAATATTGTTACATTAGGTCAACCTTATGTAACCTGACTTGTCTGTGCAGGATCCTTAAAAGGTTGCAAAATTAGGTGGTCGTTCATTAAACATTGAAATGCCTGTAGTAAATTGACGCTGTTGACATGAGGAAGTGCATATTTTTACATTTTTCTCTCATACCCAATACAAATCACGTTTGTGATTTGTCTTCATTGATGGCAGTTTTCTTTCAAAGGATATTGTCAGACTGAGTTTAAAAAACGGGAATGTTTATATATATATAGATAGATAGATAGATAGATAGATAGATAGATAGATATAGATATACATACACATATATATCTATATATAAAGAGATAGAGAGAGAGGGAGAGATACACACATACACGTACACACACACACACACACACACACACACACACACACGAGCGAGTGTGCACACATATACATTACTCATACATAGACATATATGAATTTTATACATATTCACAAGAGTAATCATTTTGGTGGCAACTCCATGAACTGAAAGACATGCAAGCAGTAAAGCTACTCCCTCCATAATGTTTTAAAGTGAATTACCTGATGATATGCTTGTTGCACCCTAAAATATTCATGGGGTAATTTTAGTGGCAACTCTCAAGAACTGGAAAAAAAACATGTTAGCAACAGTACTCACCCTCCCTCCATCATTTTTCTTTAGCTGGCTTAGCTTACAGAATTCTTGCTGTCTTTATTTGATTGAGATTTTGAGGGGAGTTTTTGTGTGTGTTTAATTTCTATTTTAATATGCTTTTGTGTTCACACAGTGTTTTGCTTTTGTATTTTTTTCAGCTTTACCTCTTAGGCAAAATAATGCCTGGATGAGTCTTTCTACTTCATGTGTTTGTAATGCATTTGTGTGTACACGCACACATGCACTGACTCCTAGGGTAAGTGGCTTCTTTCTGTTTCTATGGTGATTGCTTTAGCTTATGATATTCACTTCCTGTCTATTCTACACTGCTTCAGTGTTTTTTTTTTGTAGTGTTTACGCTTACACTTTCTTCAAGATATTCCCCCGGATTCACTAATCTTCCGTGCAGGACTAGCTTAGTCCTGCACGAAAGCGCCCATGTAGGAGGAGGACGGCAGCGCGCCATGCATATTAATGAAGGTGCACTGCCCGACCTCCTACACTTACACGGAGCGTGTACGAGGGTAGGGGGCGTGTCTGAGAGCAGTGCTCTCAGAATAAACATGCCCCTGCAATGTAGAGCAGCACAAAGTGGAAATAAATGAGCGAGACCGCTCATAGGTGTCCGCATATACCCACCAACAGTCTCCCATGCATACAACAGCAACAGGACATAAAAATTAAAAGAAGAAACCCCTTAATTATTTTTTTAAAACTCCAAGTACAACTAACCGTAGGTGCGCGGGTGTGCCCATTGCTTAGCTACAGTTAAAGCAGCTTAAAAGGCTGAAGTGGATAACAAGGAAGTTATAGCCAAATGAAGCAGCACAGCAATAGTGTAGTGAGCAGAGCATTCGCCTAATTGGCAGGCATTCCAGGTTCGAGTCCCACTGCAGCACAGTCTATATTTACATGGCAAAGCATGGTATAACCAATATTTTTATTGCAAAACCCACTAAATAATATATATTTATGAACTGGCGTACTGCAGGAAATGCACATGTGAAGAGTCAGTGTCATAATGAATAAGGCAGTAGTAAGCAGGTGCAAGCAAAGATAAGCAGTAGTAAGCATATGTAAGCACTAGTAAGCGTGTTTAAGTGTGTTTGCATGGGGGTAAGCATTGCCTACACAGATTAAGCAAAGTAGAAGCTAACTGAGTGTAAGAAACTATAACCTGAAATAAGCAGTGCTTACCATCGCGCAAACCCACTTACAACTCCTTTAAAGTGCCTTAATCACTCTGTACCCAACGGGCCTTTGTCTGCCCAGCAACAAAATAAACAGCCATGCAGGTCTCAAACCCAGGAACCTATACACCATAGCTCCAGTAGCTATCCACCAAGCCATCAAAGAAGTACAGAAGAATGAGGTAGTAGTAAACATGTCCTCACCATAGTATAACCAAACTGTACCTGTGAAAGACATCAGTATACAGTCATATGTGTCATAACTTACTACATAACGTAAATATGTGAACTGGAGTACAGCAGTAAGCCCAGAAGTGAGGTGCACTTGTAATAGAGTGTCTAAGTCCCCAATAAAACACAAAGACCCCACAGAGTGTACGTACACATCAATCAGGGATACTAGGCATACATATAAGGTGTAATGAATAATAACACAATGCCAAAAAGGCATTATAATGAATGTCTACTGTAGGCAATACCAAGCATTGCACAGGCCAGCTTAGGAGGTGTGAGCAATGTGTACACCCGCTAATTCTTTGTGCCCAGTGGTATACTCCTTTAAACAATGCCAACCTTAGGTAAACAGGTTTGCCCATAGCTTAGCCTTTTCAAATCCAGCCAATCACGGAAACGTGTGGGAAATTGGCCCCACTTAAATCCAAGAGGCAGGAATACAGCTCATAACTGGTTATAGCTTCCCCTTGCAGGTACTATAGCAGTAAGGGGAGAAGGAGTCTGCTTCCGGGCGCAGTGCTGGTGCATCCTGGAGTTCAAGGTCATGACTGGACTCCTAGTTAAAGACCATACACAGAGACTGCTGCAGGGCCAGTACCAGGGCTCGCAATACAAGGCGGAAGCCTGGGACTGTCTTGCCCGCGACCTCACCAGTGTCACTGGTATACCCCAAACTGGTGAGCAGGTCAGGTACCACTATGCCAACCTGAAGTGGCAAAAGGGGGACCTCTTGCAGGATTGGCTCCAAGAGGCTAGAGCATCAGGAGATGTCTCAGCCATGTGTATTAGTTCACTACCTGTTTAATAATTGCCAGCTCAGGTACATCATGGATAGGTATGGCTAAATATTCCTCTTATGTCCCCCACAGCTGCAATGGAGTGGGCCGCAAACAAGGAGGCCCACATCTGCCACCTGACGATTGCGATGCGAGGCAGGTTAGTAATACTCACGCTTTTACTGTCATAGGAAATAAAAATAAAAGTAGTAGTAAAGTTATTGCTAATATAAAACCTGTATTGTTCAAGGCAAGTACTGCATACACTAGAGAATATGGCAGGAAGCGTCTCATATTGTTAGTATGGCAATAAAAGTATACCCTGACAAAACGGGTCTAACTGCTGGACTGTATGTGTATATTCTGGTATCATACGGTAATGTAGATTTGCAATTATGTAATAGTACTGTAGTATTAAGCACTGTTAACCACACCATGCACCATAACGTGAATGTGTAGGAATGCCTGTATAGGACAGGTGTAATCCCCAGAGGGCATTTAGTACAAATGAGAGACACATAGACAGTAAACAGGAGAAATGCAGACAACAAAACCCAAATAGCACATGCAACTGAGATGTGAACTGTTGTTTTATTAGTACACACAGCCACGGTTTGAATCCTGCCAGTGGTAGTAGTCTGCATACAGAATTATACACCACAACTGTACAAATATGTCCAGACTGTCTATTAAAGTGGCCCATATCTAATGCCATCAACCTATCCCCCAGGAAATCAGTGGGATGATTCCAGATGTATATGCATCAAATAGGAAATACAACTGATTGATACAGGTATGACAACAAACATGGCACACTAGCAACTCCCCAATACCTTATGTGACTAAGAAGACATGTATGTCCCATTTACACCCCAAACTGTTAAGCTGTGGTCAGAGTGTGTACAGTAACACAGTGAGATGTATGTGCATAATACTAATGTGTAATCTGGAACCTTGTGTGGCAACAAGCATTGCTCCCACAGGTACTTTGGATATGAGCACTGTGCTGTGAAATACAGACCAATATAACCTGTACTGGTACCGTCCACCCTGGTATTGTAGGGGACTGTAACTGTTGTAGTTTCTCTGAATAATAAAGTATCACTGGTCACTGTCGCCCACACTGTGCTACATAATACAACTGTGTAGG